>NC_058083.1:319867790-320167790 GCF_014858855.1 Bufo gargarizans
AGACAAATACATTATTTATTCAATATTGATGATTCATGACAATAATTTGTGTGTTTGTGAAAATTAAAAAAAATTTGGTTCAGAATGTTGTTCAGAAAATGTGTTCATATAACATTTTACTCTGCATAAGTTTATTATTATGACAATAACAGGAGGTAGTGAATCAATTGTCCATGCTTTATGGACATTTCAGGGTGTATACTGCCCTCTTATGTTTTGTATCAGGACTGCAGTTTGGAATTGAAACATTGCCGATAATGAAAAGGATGAATGGAGTTATTAGTAGAAACTTTGACATGTACTGCCAAATGAAATATACCTGAATTAATGTATTAGAACAAAGCACTGTGAGCCTTTTCCCCATCGAACATCTCACAGAGACCAAATAATGTTTGTACTGTAGTAGATAGGTGTGCCTCACTGCCTGGAAAGAATGGTACAAGAAACACATATCCCAGTCTAATTCTGTCACTAAATCCATACCGGTCACCCAGCGCCTAAATACTAGGCCTCAAATTTATATCCTGCTAAATCTCTCGTTACCGCTGCACTGTTGTGGCTGGGAAAGTTATTAGTGTCCGTCAAAGCACATTTTTTGTTCAGGGTTGAAATACAATTCCCAATTTAGCAATTTCATAATTTAGTGGTTTCTGCTATATCAGAGCTATTTGAAATCTATCTGTTCTGCTTCGCGTTATTGACTGTTGTATAACACTAGTCAGACAGCTTAACAATAATTCAGAAGTCAAGAAACGTGAGACATCAGATCTGTTTGTATTCTCTTTTGAATAACTTTGTAAAACTACAATATAAACATAAACAAAACATATGTATCAGTACATTACATATAATACAGCAGCCTCACTTCATCAGTGAGAGTACTCACAGACAATTCCACCATTAGTCCAGGAATAAATCAAGAGCTCCTCTGCATGCAGCCTGCAAGATCCAGGAGCAGTGATGAAATGGAGGAAATACAGTTCCAGGTTAAAGGTTACTGCCTCTGACAATACACTTCCTGTAAAGTTCTGGCGAAGTAGAAACTAACTTTGACCACTAGATGGCAGCAACGTCAAACATAATATTTAAATATAACCTTTACAACACATTATATACATTATAATGCAAAATAGGCGGAACACTATCCCTAAAAGGGTATATAATATTCAAGGTGCACATAGGGTCATTCAGAATAACTTCACACACACGCTACTGTGCATTTCCAAGTCTAATTCTGTTAGTAAATCCATACCGGTCACCCAGCGCCTAACTACTAGGCCTCAAATTTATATCCCGCTAAATCTGTCGTTACCGCTGTACTGTTTGGCTGGGCAAGTTATTTAGTGTCCGTCAAAGCACATTTTTTGTTCTGGGTTGAAAATACAATTCCCAATTTAGCAATTTCATAATTTAGTGGTTTTCTACTATCAGAGCTATTGAAATCTATCCCTAAAAGGGTATATAATATTCAAGGTGCACATAGGGTCATTCAGAATAACTTCACACACACGCTACTGTGCATTTTCAAGTCTAATTCTGTTAGGTAAATCTATACCGGTCACCCAGCG
Organism: Bufo gargarizans; assembly: GCF_014858855.1. Classification (NCBI taxonomy): domain Eukaryota; kingdom Metazoa; phylum Chordata; class Amphibia; order Anura; family Bufonidae; genus Bufo; species Bufo gargarizans. The sequence continues at coordinate 319,869,359 of NC_058083.1, forward strand.
CCTAAATACTAGGCCTCAAATTTATATCCCGCTAAATCTGTCGTTACCGCTGTACTGTTGCTGGCTGGGCAAGTTATTTAGTGTCCTTCAAGCACATTTTTTGATTCTGGGTTGAAATACAATTCCCAATTTAGCAATTTCCTAATTTAGTGGTTTCTGCTATATCAGAGCTATTTGAAATCTATCCCTAAAAGGGTATATAATATTAAGGTGCACATAGGGTCATTCAGAATAACTTCACACACACGCTACTGTGCATTTCCAAGTCTAATTCTGTCACTAAATCCATGACCGGTCACCCAGCGCCTAAATACTAGGCCTCAAATTTATATCCCGCTAAATCTGTCGTTACCGCTGTACTGTTGTGGCTGGGCAAGTTATTTAGTGTCCGTCAAAGCACATTTTTTGTTCATGGGTTGAAATACAATTTCCAATTTAGCAATTTCATAATTTAGTGGTTTCTGCTATATCAGAGCTATTTGAAATCTATCCCTAAAAGGGTATATAATATTCAAGGTGCACATAGGGTCATTCAGAATAACTTCACACACACGCTACTGTGCATTTCCAAGTCTAATTCTGTCACTAAATCCATACCGGTCACCCAGCGCCTAAATACTAGGCCTCAAATTTATATTCAGCTGAATTTGAATACAATACATTGGGCCAAATAATATTTTGTTGTTGTGGTGAACCGATAACAATGAGGAAAACATCTAGTAAGGGACGCGGACTTGGACATGGTCGTGGTGGTGTTAGTGGACCCTCTGGTGCTGGGAGAGGACGTGGCCGTTCTGCCACATCCACACAGTCCTAGTGTACCAACTACCTCAGGTCCCAGTAGCCGCCAGAATTTACAGCGATATATGGTGGGGCCCAATGCCGTTCTAAGGATGGTAAGGCCTGAGCAGGTACAGGCATTAGTCAATTGGGTGGCCGACAGTGGATCCAGCACGTTCACATTATCTCCCACCCAGTCTTCTGCAGAAAGCGCACAGATGGCGCCTGAAAACCAACCCCATCAGTCTGTCACATCACCCCCATGCATATCAGGGAAACTGTCTGAGCCTCAAGTTATGCAGCAGTCTCTTATGCTGTTTGAAGACTCTGCTGGCAGGGTTTCCCAAGGGCATCCACCTAGCCCTTCCCCAGCGGTGGAAGACATAGACTGCACTGACGCACAACCACTTATGTTTCCTGATGATGAGGACATGGGAATACCACCTCAGCATGTCTCTGATGATGACGAAACACAGGTGCCAACTGCTGCGTCTTTCTGCAGTGTGCAGACTGAACAGGAGGTCAGGGATCAAGACTGGGTGGAAGACGATGCAGGGGACGATGAGGTCCTAGACCCCACATGGAATGAAGGTCGTGCCACTGACTTTCACAGTTCGGAGGAAGAGGCAGTGGTGAGACCGAGCCAACAGCGTAGCAAAAGAGGGAGCAGTGGGCAAAAGCAGAACACCCGCCGCCAAGAGACTCCGCCTGCTACTGACCGCCGCCATCTGGGACCGAGCACCCCAAAGGCAGCTTCAAGGAGTTCCCTGGCATGGCACTTCTTCAAACAATGTGCTGACGACAAGACCCGAGTGGTTTGCACGCTGTGCCATCAGAGCCTGAAGCGAGGCATTAACGTTCTGAACCTGAGCACAACCTGCATGACCAGGCACCTGCATGCAAAGCATGAACTGCAGTGGAGTAAACACCTTACAACCAAGGAAGTCACTCAGGCTCCCCCTGCTACCTCTTCTGCTGCTGCCGCCTCGGCCTATTCTGCTGCTGCCGCCTCGGCCTCTTCCTCCGCCTCTGGAGGAACGTTGGCACCTGCCGCCCAGCAAACAGGGGATGTACCACCAACACCACCACCACCACCTCCGTCACCAAGCGTCTCAACCATGTCACACGCCAGCGTTCAGCTCTCCATCTCACAAACATTTGATAGAAAGCGTAAATTCCCACCTAGCCACCCTCGATCCCTGGCCCTGAATGCCAGCATTTCTAAACTACTGGCCTATGAAATGCTGTCATTTAGGCTGGTGGACACAGACAGCTTCAAACAGCTCATGTTGCTTGCTGTCCCACAGTATGTTGTTCCCAGCCACCACTACTTCTCCAAGAGAGCCGTGCCTTCCCTGCACAACCAAGTATCCGATAAAATTAAGTGTGCACTGCGCAACGCCATCTGTAGCAAGGTCCACCTAACCTCAGATACGTGGACCAGTAAGCACGGCCAGAGACGCTATATCTCCCTAACTGCACACTGGGTAAATGTAGTGGCAGCTGGGCCCCAGGCGGAGAGCTGTTTAGGCGCACGTCCTTCCGCCGCCAAGGATCGCAGGGCAACATTCTTTGCCTCCTGTTGCCACCTCCTCCTTCTCGGCTTCCTCCTCCTCTTCTTCCACCTGCTCATCCAGTCAGCCACACACCTTCACCACCAACTTCAGCACAGCCCGGGGTAAACATCAGCAGGCCATTCTGAAACTCATATGTTTGGGGGACAGGCCCCACACCGCACAGGAGTCGTGGCGGGGTTTTGAACAACAGACCGACTAGTGGTTGCTGCCGGTGAGCCTCAAGCCCGGCCTGGTGGTGTGTGATAATGGGCGAAATCTCGTTGCAGCTCTGGGACTAGCCAATTTGACGCACATCCCTTGCTTGGCGCATCTGCTGAATTTGGTGGTGCAGAAGTTCATTCACAACTACCCCGACATGTCAGAGCTGCTGCATAAAGTGCGGGCCGTCTGTTCGCGCTTCCGGCGTTCACATCCTGCTGCTGCTCGCCTGTCTGCGCTACAGCGTAACTTCGGCCTTCCCGCTCACCGCCTCATATGCGACGTGCCCACCAGGTGGAACTCCACCTTGCACATGCTGGACAGACTGTGCGAGCAGCAGCAGGCCATAGTGGAGTTTCAGCTGCAGCACGCACGGGTCAGTCGCACTACAGAACAGCACCACTTCACCACCAATGACTGGGCCTCCATGCGAGACCTGTGTGCCCTGTTGCGCTGTTTCGAGTACTCCACCAACATGGCCAGTGGCGATGACCGTCAGCGTTACAATACCACTTCTATGTCTCCTTGAGAAAACACTTAGGGCGATGATGGAAGAGGAGGTGGCCCAGGAGGAGGAGGAGGAGGAGGAAGAGGGGTCATTTTTAGCACTTTCAGGCCAGTCTCTTCGAAGTGACTCAGAGGGAGGTTTTTGGCAACAGCAGAGGCCAGGTACAAATGTGGCCAGCCAGGGCCCACTACTGGAGGACGAGGAGGACGAGGATGAGGAGGAGGTGGAGGAGGATGAGGATGAAGCATGGTCACAGCGGGGTGGCACCCAACGCAGCTCGGGTCCATCACTGGTGCGTGGCTGGGGGGAAAGGCAGGACGATGACGATACGCCTCCTACAGAGGACAGCTTGTCCTTACCCCTGGGCAGCCTGGCACACATGAGCGACTACATGCTGCAGTGCCTGCGCAACGAAAGCAGAGTTGCCCACATTTTAACGTGTGCGGACTACTGGGTTGCCACCCTGCTGAATCCACGCTACAAAGACAATGTGCCCACCTTACTTCCTGCACTGGAGCGTGATAGGAAGATGCGCGAGTACAAGCGCACGTTGGTAGACGCGCTACTGAGAGCATTCCCAAATGTCACAGGGGAACAAGTGGAAGCCCAAGGCCAAGGCAGAGGAGGAGCAAGAGGTCGCCAAGGCAGCTGTGTCACGGCCAGCTCCTCTGAGGGCAGGGTTAGCATGGCAGAGATGTGGAAAACTTTTGTCAACATGCCACAGCTAACTGCACCACCACCTGATACGCAACGTGTTAGCAGGAGGCAACATTTCACTAACATGGTGGAACAGTACGTGTGCACACCCCTCCACGTACTGACTGATGGTTCGGCCCCATTCAACTTCTGGGTCTCTAAATTGTCCACGTGGCCAGAGCTAGCCTTTTATGCCTTGGAGGTGCTGGCCTGCCCGGCGGCCAGCGTTTTGTCTGAACGTGTATTCAGCACGGCAGGGGGCGTCATTACAGACAAACGCAGCCGCCTGTCTACAGCCAATGTGGACAAGCTGACGTTCATAAAAATTAACCAGGCATGGATCCCACAGGACCTGTCCGTCCCTTGTCCAGATTAGACATTAACTACCTCCCCTTAACCATATATTATTGGACTCCAGGGCACTTCCTCATTCAATCCTATTTTTATTTTCATTTTACCATTATATTGCGAGGCTACCCAAAGTTGAATGAACCTCTCCTCTGCCTGCGTGCCGGGGGCCTAAATATATGCCAATGGACTGTTCCAATGTTGGGTGACATGAAGCCTGATTCTCTGCTATGACATGCAGACTAATTCTCTGCTGACATGAAGCCAGATCCTCTGTTACGGGACCTCTCTCCTCTGCCTGGGTGCTGGGCCTAAATATCTGACAATGGACTCTTACAGTGGTGGGTGACGTGAAGCCTGATTCTCTGCTATGATATGAAGACTGATTCTCTGCTGACATGAAGCCAGATCCTCTGTTACGGGACCTCTCTCCTCTGCCTGGGTGCTGGGCCTAAATATCTGACAATGGACTGTTGCAGTGGTGGCTGACGTGAAGCCTGATTTTCTGCTATGACATGCAGACTGATTCTCTGCTGACATGAAGCCAGATCCTCTGTTACGGGACCTCTCTCCTCTGCCTGGGTGCTGGGCCTAAATTTATGACAATGGACTGTTGCAGTGGTGGCTGACGTGAAGCCTGATTCTCTGCTATGACATGCAGACTGATTCTCTGCTGACATGAAGACAGATTCTCTGTTACGGGACCTCTCTCCTCTGCCTGGGTGCCGGGGCCTAAATATCTGAGAATGGACTGTTCCAGTGGTGGGTGACGTGAAGCCAGATTCTCTGCTATGGGACCTCTGTCCAATTGATTTTGGTTAATTTTTATTTATTTAATTTTTATTTTAATTCATTTCCCTATCCAAATTTGTTTGCAGGGGATTTACCTACATGTTGCTGCCTTTTGCAGCCCTTTAGCCCTTTCCTGGGCTGTTTTACAGCCTTTTTAGTGCCGAAAAGTTCGGGTCCATATTGACTTCAATGGGGTTCGGGTTCGGGACGAAGTTCGGATCGGGTTCGGATCCCGAACCCGAACATTTCCGGGAAGTTCGGCCGAACTTCTCGAACCCGAACATCCAGGTGTCCGCTCAACTCTAGTTAGAACGTATACAGGGCACTAGCCACCACTGATGCTATCTGGCAGCGCTGTAGTCCAGCGCTACTATGGCCATTAAACGGCTGCCAGATTGCTGTATTATATACCAAGGTTAGCCTTGTTCCTAGTACAATGGCTTATTGAATGGGAACCAATGGGCGTGCACATAACTATTTATACATCCAAACTTGCCTTAGTACCCACTCCTGATAGTGGATTAGTACTTGAGATATAACAAAGAAGTGCATGGCAATAATATTAGGGACCCTAAAGGCACTGAAGGGGCACCGGTGCCCTCACTGAAGTGTGTAATACTTATATAGGGGTCAATACAAATGTTATCAGGGTTGGAAAGGCTTACTGACCATAACCATAAGACAAAGGTAAAAATGGAGAAGACCATAGGACAAAGGTTAAAATGAAGGGGGCCACTCATCTGATAGCTCAAATAGCATGGGGTGCCCTGGGTACAGCATCAAAAGTGCAATAAATGCTGGCATAAATTAATCCCAGCAAGATGTTTCCCTTACTACAAGCATAAGGTTTGATGGTATCTATAATGAGGTAAGGAGGGAGGTCCAGGAGAGAACATTACTCAGACTCCAATAATGTGGGACCAATTTTCCTATATAATACCAGAACCTGAAACATGACAGAACTAGAGATGAGTACATTTCTCAAAAATTTTATTCATCCAGTTTGCTAAATTTAGTTAAAAAAAATTGGTTTGATCCAAATTTATTTGCGGCGATTCGCGTTAAAAAAAAGGCTATTTACTAGCTGCAGAGAGCCTTTATAATGGTGTACTGTGCCTTGCAGTAACACGCATAGGGAGTCTGCTGTGGTAGTGAAATAATATGACACGCAGATGACAGGCGTCGCTCTTAGAATCACTGTACACTTCACTTATTTGGGCAATCACGGGGCCAAAACTGACAAAATAACTCAAGTATGAACCCAGCCTTAGGCCCCTTTCACACGGGCGAGAATTCCACGTGGGTGCAATGTGTGAGGTGAACGCATTGCACCTGCACTGAATCCGGACCAATTCACTTCAATGGGGCTGTTCAGGAGTGGTGATTTTCACGCATCACTTGTGCGTTGCGTGAAAATCGCAGCATGTTCTATATTCTGCGTTTTTCACGCAACACAGGCCCTATAAAAATGAATGAGGATGCGTGAAAATCGCAAGCATTCCGCAAGCAAGTGCGGATGCAATGCGATTTTCAAGCATGGTTGCTAAGGAGACGAGGGATGAGTTACCCGGGACCCAATTTACTTTATTATTTTCCATTATAACATGGTTATAATGGAAAATAATAGCATTCTTTAATTCAGAATGCTAAGTAAAAGGTCCATTGTAGGGTTAAAAAATAAATAAAAATGTAACTCACCTCATCCACTTGATCGCACAGCCGGGCTCGTCTTCTTTCTTCTTGTACTTTTCCAGCCAGGTCCTGCAAGAAGAAGAAGAAAGAAGACAAGCCCGGCTGCGCGATCAAGTGAATGAGGTGAGTTACATTTATTTTTTATTTTTAACCCCACAATGGACCTTTTAGGTCCCTTTCACACGGGCGAGAATTCCACATGGATGCGATGCGTGAGTTGAACGCATTGCACCCACACTGAATACCGACCCATTCATTTCTATAGGGCTGTTCACATGAGCGGTGATTTTCACGCATCACTTGTGCGTTGCGTGAAAATCGCAGCATGCTCTATATTCAGCGTTTTTCACCTAACACAGGCCCCATAGAAATGAATTGGGTTGCGTCAAAATCGCAAGCATCCGCAAGCAAGTGCGGATGCGGTGCGATTTTCACGCACTGTTGCTAGGAGACGATCAGGATGGAGACCCGATCATTATTATTTTCCCTTATAACATGGTTCAAGGGGAAAATAATAGCATTCTGAAAACAGAATGCATTGTAAAATAGCGCTGGAAGGGTTAAAAAATAAATAAAAATAATTGAACTCACCTTAGTCCACTTGCTTGTGCAGCCCGGCATGTCCTTCTATCTTCATCTTAGCTGTGTGTAGCAACAAGGACCTTTGGTGATGTCACAGTTATCACATGATCCATCACATGATCTTTTACTATGGTGATGGATCATGTGATAACTGTGACGTCACCAAAGGTCCTTGTTGCTACACAAAGCTAAGATGAAGACAGAAGGAGATGTCGGCTACGCGAACAAGTGGACTAAGGTGAGTTAAATTATTTTTTATCTTTTTTAACACCTCCAGCGCTATTTTACTATTCATTCTGTATTCAGAATGCTATTATTTTCCCTTATAACCATGTTATTAGGGAAAATAATACAATCTACAGAATACCAATCCCAAGCCCGAACTTCTGTGAAGAAGTTCGGGTTTGGGTACCAAACATGCGCGATTTTTCTTACGCGAGTGCAAAACGCATGACAATGTTTTGCACTCGCGCGGAAAAATCGCGGGTGTTCCCGCAACGCACCCGCACATGTTTCCGCAACGGCCGTGTGAAAGAGGCCTTATTTAGCATTCTGAATTAAAGAATGCCATTATTGTCCATTATAACCATGTTATAATGGCAAATAATAAAATATACAGAACAACGATCCCAAACCCGAACTTCAGTGAAGAAGTCCGGGTTCGGGTCTGGGTACCACATTCAGTTTTTTCTCCCGCGCGTGCAAAATGCATTGCACTTGCGTGGAAAAAACTGAACAACGCAACGCAATCGCCGTCAAAACTGAATGAAATTGCGTGCGCACTGACACGATTTCCCCTCCACGCACCCGTATCCTATCCGGCCCTCACACACCACGCCAGTGTGAAAGAGGCCTTACAGGTCAATGTTAGCATCAAGAAGAAGCGCACTCCTTTTACACCCTCGTCAGCTGATTCCGCATAGATGTCTACAGAACATGTTCTATTAAACGCTTATAGAGCCCCCCGATTTAGTGGAGAGGGTGTCAGCAGTAAGTTTGTGTTGATGTCACTGATTATTTTGCCCTTCCTCTGATACGTCAGAACAATAACCCCCAAAAAACGGTTCCTGTCTTAGGAGAATCTGCCTTCACTCAGTCAGCATTTGGTCAGTAATACATTAGTATTCAATTGTCCCTTCAGTGGAGACTGAGCACATGATGGAGTATAAGGAGGTAGAGGTGGACCAACGGCCTGAGAACGTGGAGGTGGAAGCGGCGTCACCTGGCCAAGTTGCTGGTGTGGCTGGGCAGGAACCACATTTACCCTTTGGGCCGCAAAGGACATATATTGTCCTTGACCATAGTTACATAAATCACTGAAAAAAGGTGCACCACAATAATATGCGACTGACCATACTGGCTAGACCCTCACGCTGATGTTAAAAGCTGAGACTTTAGCCAATATATTCCAGTCAGGAACATATTGGAGCCCCGCGCACCCCACCAAGGTATCTCAGTGTGGCGTGGTTCCTACCACTAAACTACCTATTGTGTGTGAACACAGTCTGATAGGTGCTAAGGACCGACTCACAGCCAAGCTCCTACACACCTCCATAGTAAGATCACTAATACAATAGGAGGGAGGAGGCTGCGAGCCCCACCTATAACAGGCCATGTGGCACAGGCTACCAGGTGCACCAGAATGTTACCAATGACAATCATTAGCACATTCAATATATGTAAAGAATAATCACTGAATGAAGAGGCCTAAATGGGAGGAAATGCTCAACCCCAAACTCTGTAGCGTGTTTATAATCGGGGGAGCAATTCCTCCGCAAGTGATCCTTTGCTAATCCCCAGCAAAAATGCATGCAATGGAGGAAGCCAGCAGCGGACCACATGCACCACAAAAACATCCTACACAAGATGGAATAATGTGTGAATGAAAATATAAGAATACATAAATCACTGAAAAAAGGTGCACCACAATAATATGCGACTGACCATACTGGCTAGACCCTCACGATGATGTTAAAAGCTGAGACTTTAGCCAATATATTCCAGTCAGGAACATATCAAAGCCCTTCGCACCCCATCAAGGAATCTCAGTGTGGCGTGGGTCCTATCGCTAAACTACCTATTGTGTGTGAACACAGTCTGATAGGTGCTAAGTAGTGATGATGGAGCACCAAAGTATTCGGGTGTTCGTTCCGAACACATTGCTATATTTGTGTCCTCGGCCCAGCACCTGAGTATAATGGAAGTCAATAGGAGACAACCAGGGACCCCCTGCTCTGAAGAGGGGAGGGTGCCTGGTCCATTGGAAAAGGTCAGAAAGTGACAGAAACACCACCAAAATGGATTGCGAACAGCATGGGGATGATGTCTGGATGCATCTTGGACTCCCAGGTCGCTGCTGGGAACCATGTTGTCCGAGTAGTATGCCATACTGTATATGTCACAGAAAGCCACACACTATGGACACTAGATTAGGCCCAAATATTTGGAATTTGCAATACAAACTCAGTTTTTGGATGCAGGACAGTATATGTCACAGAAACCCACTGAATATGGACACTATATTGGGCCCAGATTAGTTAAATTTGCCCTAAAGAAACAATTTTTGAATGGCGTACTGTATATGTCACCATTTTTTATTATTACACGCACACACTACAGAGACAGTAGATGAGGACTGGCCCCTGATTATTAAAATTTACGCTAAAGAAACTGTTTTCGGATGGCGTACTATATACAGACGTGGACAAAATTGTTGGTACCCTTTGGTCAATGAAAGAAAAAGTCACAATGGTCACAGAAATAACTTTAATCTGACAAAAGTAATAATAAATTAAAATTCTATAAATGTTAACCAATGAAAGTCAGACATTGTTTTTCAACCATGCTTCAACAGAATTATGTAAAAAAATAAACTCATGAAACAGGCATGGACAAAAATGATGGTACCCCTAACTTAATATTTTGTTGCGCAACCTTTTGAGGCAATCACTGCAATCAAACGCTTCCTGTAACTGTCAATGAGACATCTGCACCTCTCAGCAGGTATTTTGGCCCACTCCTCATGAGCAAACTGCTCCAGTTGTGTCCGGTTTGAAGGGTGCCTTTTCCAGACTGCATGTTTCAGCTCCTTCCAAAGATGCTCAATAGGATTGAGGTCAGGGCTCATAGAAGGCCACTTTAGAATAGTCCAATTTTTTCCTCTTAGCCATTCTTGGGTGTTTTTAGCGGTGTGTTTTGGGTCATTGTCCTGTTGCAAGACCCATGACCTGCGACTGAGACCAAGCTTTCTGACACTGGCTAGTACATTTCTCTCTAGAATTCCTTGATAGTCTTGAGATTTCATTGTACCCTGCACAGATTCAAGACACCCTGTGCCAGACGCAGCAAAGCAGCCCCAGAACATAACAGAGCCTCCTCCATGTTTCACAGTAGGGACAGTGTTCTTTTCTTGATATGCTTCATTTTTTCGTCTGTGAACATACAGCTGATGTGCCTTGGCAAAAACTTCGATTTTTGTCTCATCTGTCCACAGGACATTCTCCCAGAAGCTTTGTGGCTTGTCAACATGTAGTTTGGCATATTCCAGTCTTGCTTTTTTATGATTCGTTTTCAACAATGGTGTCCTCCTTGGTCGTCTCCCATGTAGTCCACTTTGGCTCAAACAACGACGGATGGTGCGATCTGACACTGATGTTCCTTGAGCATGAAGTTCACCTTGAATCTCTTTAGAAGTCTTTCTAGGCTCTTTTGTTACCATTCGGATTATCCGTCTCTTAGATTTGTCATCAATTTTCCTCCTGCGGCCACGTCCAGGGAGGTTGGCTACAGTCCCATGGATCTTAAACTTATGAATAATATGTGCAACTGTACTCACAGGAACATCTAGTTGCTTGGAGATGGTCTTATAGCCTTTACCTTTAACATGCTTGTCTATAATTTTCTTTCTGATCTCTTGAGACAGCTCTTTCCTTTGCTTCCTCTGGTCCATGTCGAGTGTGGTACACACCATATCACCAAACAACACAGTGATTACCTGGAGCCATATATATAGGCCCAATGGCTGATTACAAGGTTGTAGACACCTGTGATGCTAATTAGTGGACACACCTTGAATTAACATGTCCCTTTGGTCACATTATGTTCTGTGTTTTCTAGGGGTACCATCATTTTTGTCCATGCCTGTTTCATGAGTTTATTTTTTTACATAATTCTGTTGAAGCATGGTTGAAAAACAATGTCTGACTTTCATTGGTTAACATTTATAGAATTTTAATTTATTATTACTTTTGTCAGATTAAAGTTATTTCTGTGACCATTGTGACTTTTTCTTTCATTGACCAAAGGGTACCAACAATTTTGTCCACGTCTGTATGTCACAGAAAGCCCACACTATGGACCGTAGATTAGGCTTAGATTATTGGAATTTGCAATACAAACTCGGTTTTCGGATGTAGGACAGTAAATGTCACAGAAACCGACAGAATATGGACACTATATCAGGCCCAGATTAGTTAAATTTGCCCTAAAGAAACAGTTTTCGGATGGAGTACTGTATAAGTCACGGATGTTTTTATTACACGCACACACTACAGACACAGTAGATGAGGACTGGCCCCTGATTTTCTAAAGTTTGGACACACCTTCTCATTCAAAGAGTTTTCTTTATTTTCATGACTATGAAAATTGTAGATTCACACTGAAGGCATCAAAACTATGAATTAACACATGTGGAATTATATACATAACAAAAAAGTGTGAAACAACTGAAAATATGTCACATTCTAGGTTCTTCAAAGTAGCCACCTTTTGCTTTGATTACTGCTTTGCACACTCTTGGCATTCTCTTGTTGAGCTTCAAGAGGTAGTCACCTGAAATGGTTTTCACATCATAGGTGTGCCCTGTCAGGTTTAATAAGTGGGATTTCTTGCCTTATAAATTGGGTTGGGACCATCCGTTGCCTTGTGGAGAAGTCAGGTGGCTGCACAGCTGATAGTCCAACTGAATAGACAGTTAGAATTTGTATTATGGCAATAAAAAAGCAGCTAAGTAAAGAAAAACGAGTGGCCATCATTACTTTAAGAAATGAAGGTCAGTCAGTCCGAAAAATTGGGAAAACTTTGAAAGTGTCCCCAAGTGCAGTCACAAAAACCATCAAGCGCTACAAAGAAACTGGCTCACATGCGGACCGCCCCAGGAAAGGAAGACCAAGAGTCACCTCTGATGCGGAGGATAAGTTCATCCAAGTCACCAGCCTCAGAAATTGTAGCTTAACAGCAGCTCAGATTAGAGACCAGGTCAATGCCACACAGAGTTCTAGCAGCAGACGCATCTCTAGAGCAACTGTTAAGAGGAGACTGTGTGAATCAGGCCTTCATGGTAGAATATCTGCTAGGAAACCACTGCTAAGGACAGGCAACAAGCAGAAGAGATTGTTTGGGCTAAAGTACACAAGGAATGGACATTAGACCAGTGGAAATCTGTGCTTTGGTCTGATGAGTCCAAATTTGAGATCTTTGGTTCCAACCACCATGTCTTTGTGCGACGCAGAAAAGGTGAACGGATGGACTCTACATGCCTGGTTCCCACCGTGAAGCATGGAGGAGGAGGTGTGATGGTATGGGGGTGCTTTGCTGGTGACACTGTTGGGGATTTATTCAAAATTGAAGGCATACTGAATGTTACAGGGGATATTAATTATTGATATTTATGCAAATCTCAATAATTAATATTCATAAATAGGCGTAATCGTCTTGTGATGACTCCGCCTATTTATGCCTTAATGAATAACAAATCGCTACTGATTGCCCTACACTAATCACTAAACTAGCTGCACGCGCCTTACTGACTACCACTAGTAATCACACATTACACAATAGGGATAAATGACACGGTATTTATTAATAATACATTAGTAATACAATGTCAACAATATACTAACTCTATTGTGGCGATACTTTACAACCAAAAAGGTATTAGGTTTATAACTATATATATCTATAACAAGGGGATAGATATATATTGTTATAACCGCACACTACAATATAAATACACACACTAATACAATATACTAACACGGTTCTGACTACACTACACAGTACATTCCCAAATTCCACCCACAATCTAACTACACAATACACACATACAGGTATAACAGCCCTCCCGCCTGGATCTATACTATCCCTATGGGGTAATAGGGGTGAGGTACCTGGGGGATGACACGACAGGGCTGCCACAAAATAAGGGTTGAACACAGCAAGGGTAACAGGGGTAGCACTATACCAGGGTAGCGGGGAATAGGAGGGATCCTGGGGGAGACACAGGGGGATTGGGCACAGGACAGGGGAAGGTAAGGGTAGCCAAAGGTTATGGGGGGGGAAACAGGGGCTATAGGGGAACACAGAGGGTTAGGGGTTCGTTGTGGTAACCAGGGGAATGATATCAGCAGGGGGGTATATAGGTAGCAGCAGGGGGGTATATAGATAGCAGCAGGGGGGTATATAGGAGGGGGTATAGGGTAGCGTTGGTGGTATAGGGTAGGGTATAAATCAGGGGGTTCGTTGTCCAGGGGGGGCTATGGGGGTATAATTCAGGGGGTTAATGATACTTAATGCTCGTTGTCCAGGGGGGCTCGTCCGTCCAGGGGGGCTCGTCAGTCCAGGGGATGATATCGCTTGATGGTGTACTTACCTGACTGCTGAGCGGGGCGCCGCCGGTCTATTTAAACTTGGCGGCGCCCGCTTGCAGTCTTCCTATTCGCGCCGTGCGCATGCGCACCGCCGGCCTCAATACGTGGGCCGGCGCGGTGATATGACGTCACCGCGCCGGCCCGAGGATCTCAGAGCGCGCTTCCAGGGGGGGGGATCCTTTGATCCTCCCGCCTGTGAAGCGGACGCTTACCTCCGGCGCTGTAATTACAGCGCCGGAGGTCAGCCACTCGCAGGGGCATGGGAACTCTTTGTTCCCATGTCGCTGTTAGGAGCATCATCTCCGGCGTGGCCGGAGATGGTGACAAAGGGCAGAGGATCTATTGATCCTCTGTCCTTTGTAGAGGCCGACGCTGGACATGATTGTCCAACTGTCGGTCTCCTCCCAGCAAGCGGCATGATTCCGGCCATATATGCCTATAGATGGGGCACATCCATAGGCATATAGGAACGGACATTACACATGGGGGCATGTTCCTATAAAGGGGGCACATTCCTATAAAGGGGGCACATTCCTATAAAGGGGGCACATTCCTATAAAGGGGGCACATCTCTATAAAGGGGGCACATCTCTATAAAGGGGGCACATCTCTCCCATTAATACATATACACAGAGATGCATGTTGCCAAGGGGCCTACATACATCTCTGTGCATATCCACAGATCCCACCTGGAGGAGCCCATATACAAGGGCTAATATATATGTATATATGTCACGGCATATATACATATATATTTAAATATGACCCTTCCTTCAACACTGAACTAGCATGGCTACCACAGCATCTTGCAGTGGCATGCTATTCCATCCGGTTTGTGTTTAGTTGGACCATCATTTATTTTTCAACAGGACAATAACCCCAAACACACCTCCAGGCTGTGTAAGGGCTATTTGACCATGAAGGAGAGTGATGGGGTGCTGCGCCAGATGACCTGGCCTCCACAATCACCGGACCTGAACCCAATCGAGATGGTTTGGGGTGAGCTGGACCGCAGAGTGAAGGCAAAAGGGCCAACAAATGCTAAGCATTTCTGGGAACTCCTTCAAGACTGTTGGAAGACCATTTCAGGTGACTACCTCTTGAAGCTCATCAAGAGAATGCCAAGAGTGTGCAAAACAGTAATCAAAGCAAAAGGTGGCTACTAAGAACCTAGGATATGACATATTTTCAGTTGTTTCATACTTTTTTGTTATGTATATAATTCCACATGTGTTAATTCATAGTTTTGATGCCTTCAGTAGTGTGAATCCACAATTTTCATTGTCAAAAAATTAAGAAAACTCTTTGAATGAGAAGGTGTGTCCAAACGTTTGGTCTGTACTGTATGTCACAGAAAACAACACACTATGGAAACTAGATTAGGCCCAGATTATTTGAATTTACGGTAAAGAAACAGTTTTCGGATGGAGTACTGTATATGTCACTGATGTGTACTACACGCGCACACTACAGAGACAGTAGATGAGGACTGGCCCCTGATTATTTAAATTTACGCTAAAGAAACTGTTTTCGGTTGGAGTACTGTACATTATATGTCATGGATGTGCATTAAACGCATACTATAGACAATAAATGTGGCGCTGATTGTTTGAATTTACACAAAAAGACACAGTCTACGGATCATGTACAGTATATGTCACTAATAGGTATTAAATAATAATATCTTGCTTTAAAAAGCTTTCTTTGAATATTAACTGAAAATTTTGCTCCCTACACTGTCTTTCCCTTCCTACCCTCTGATCTCACTGACTATGACTTGATCCGAGCACGTGTCATCGGGTGCTATTTGCACCCGATGACGCGTTCCGGCCAGCCAATCACTGTAATGCCAGCAGCCAACATGGCTACTGGCATTACAGTGATGGCAGTACTTACCTGCACGTTTTTTGGCTGCTTAGCAGCTGCAAAATGTGCAGGGAGGAGACTCGAGCATGGCACTCAAGCACATGAGGTACTTGGCTGAGTACCGCCATGTGCCGAGCATAGCAACAGGTATTCGGCCGAGCATGCTCGCTCATCAGTAGTGCTAAGGACCGACTCACAGCCAATCTCCTACACCCCTCCATAGTAAGATCACTAAAACAATGGGAGGGAAGAGGAGGCTGCGAGCTCCACCTATCACAGGCCATGTGGCACAGCCTACCAGATGCACCAGAATGTTACCAATGACAAGCATTAGCACATTCAATACATGTAAAGAAAAATCACTGAATAAAGTGGCCTAAATGGGAGGAAATGCTCAACCCCAAACACTGTAGTGTGTTTATACTCGGGGGAGCAATTCCTCCACAAGTGATCATTTGCTAACAGCAATCCCCAGCAAAAATGCATACAATGGAGGATGCCGGCAGCAGACCACATGCACCACAAAAACATCCTACACAAGATGAAATAATGTGTGGACGAAAATATAAGAATACATAAATCATGGACCATAGTTACAGCTACTGACCAATTTTCCCAAAAAAGGCTGTATCACAAACAAATTTCACCACTGAATGGCTAATCGACGGAATGCGGTTCATAAAGAAGAAAGTCCACAATCACCCATCAATTTTTCCAATAAAGGCTGTATCATAAACAAATTTCACCACTGAATGACAATACAGTAGGCACTAGGTAAACTCACCGCAGAACGGCTAATAACACATACTAATTTTTCCCATTGATACACCCCAAAAAATAAATATAACAATCATAATTCACCGCTGAACGGCAAATATATTTTTCTTGTGCCACTAATACATGGCAAAAAGGGCTTTACAACATATAACTGCACCGCTGAAAGGCAAATATATTTTTCTTTTGCTACTAATACACGGAAAATGGGCTTTATAACATATAACTGCACCGCTGAATGGCAAATATATTTTTCCACTTATACGGTACATGCCACAAAAGGCTTTAGAACATATAAATGCACTGCTAAATGGCAAATATATTTTTTTTGTGACACTAATACATGGCGAAAAGGGCTTTACAACATATAACTGCACCGCTGAAAGGCAAATATATTTTTCTTTTACCACTTATACATGGCAAAAAGGGCTTTATAACATATAACTGCACCGCTGAACGGCAAATATATTTTTCTTTTGCCACTTATACACGCCACAAAAGGCTTTAGAACATATAACTGCACTGCTGAACTGAAAATATATTTTTCTTTCTCCACTTATACACGCCTCTAAAGGATTTAAAAAATATAACTGCAACGCTGAATGGCAAATATATTTTTCTTTTGCCACTAATACACTCCACAAAAGGCTTTAGAACATGTAACTGCACCGCTGAACGGCAAATATATATTTTTGGGTGTCACTAATACACGGCAAAAGGGGCTTTGCAACATATAACTGCACCGCTGAGCGGAAAATATATTTTTCTTTTTCCACTTATACACTCCACAAAAGGGCTTTAGAACATATAACTGCACCGCTGAACGGCAAATATATTTTCCTTTTGCCACTAATACACGACAAAAATGGCTATAATTTTCTCACTTCCCAACACAACGGCTAATAAGCCCTTTTATACCCACTAATACAAGCCAAAAAATGCTTTAGAACATTTAACTGCTCCGCACAAGGGCAAATAAGACATAGAAATATTTCCTTGTAATAAACCCGGTTAATGGCTTTAACACTTCAATAACAAGAATGGTTTGCTCGAATTAGTTGTATCATGGCAATTTGAGTCCCCAGTCAGTGCAGCAAGGTGTAATAGGATTGTCCCTATTACCCAGGCTGTAACCTCTCCTATTGAACCCTGTTCAACATAAATGCTGTGGAATGATTCCTCCCTATCCTTTCCCTACACCTTGAATAATCTTTCCCTGCACATGTAAAAAAATGTTTTACCACAATTAAGTTTTTTCTAAAACTGTCCCTAGCGCCTTCTGACGTCTCTCTTCCTGCACTAAGTAAACTGGAAAATTGCAGAATCCAAGATGGCTGAGGCTATTTATAGGGCTGTGACATCACAGGGCTGGCTGGCTGCTGATTGGCTGCATGCATGGCATTATTCCCAGAGTTCCTTGCTCCATGTCCTCACCCATGCAGCAGCCATTTTAGGAAAAAATGTGATTCATTACCAGAAAGGTCGAGGAAATTCGACTTCGGTGCAAATCAAATTTTTCCTGAAATTCAGATCAAATTCCTCTTCGTTAGCTTCAATTCGCTCATCTCTAGACAGAACATTAAAGTTGGGCGCTGACTATTACCTATGGGCCACAAAGGCAATTTTTCTTCTCTGACAGATTTAATAAATGATGGACATTATCTTTGATAGCAGCCATCTTTTCCCCCAGTTTATGGTCTAAACTGTACTCCAGCCTTGACAAACTGATCCTCTTAAAATTTAGCCAATGCAATAGGTTGCAGTTTTATTTAAAATCACAGATAACAAAATAACAGGGTTTACACAAAGACACAAATTATAGCTCATTTATTTACTGTCCAACAGAAAAATTGGTGCCTATAGCAACCAATCAGAGCATAGCTTTCATTTCTTGAAATGGTCTGGAAAAATGTAAGCTGCATTGTGATTGGCTGCTATGAGCAACAAGTCAAGTATTAATCTTTTAATCTTTGTATGCATTTAAAGCTTAATATATCAATGTGCCCATACAGGATAGGACTGGGTCTCCTAGGGCCTACCAGAGGAAATTATGGCCCAACCCCATATTATTAATACAGTCTAGTAGATTTTGAATCAAAGAAATCGACTCTAGTGGCAAGTAATTGTCTACAAAGGCAGCTCCAAATGTATTTTTTCCCCAGGACCTTTGAGGCAGACCATCAGAGTCTGGGTCCCCTGACGGGCCAAATATATGCCAGAAGAACATAGGGTTCTTAATATTCCTGTGATCTAAACAGCTAACTATATAACCTGTTATACAATTTAGGGACATCAAAGGGGTTCTTGGAAACTGGGAACCCCTTTTCATATGGCAGGCAGGTTGCTAAAGCTCCATTCTCCTCTGATACTATCCCTTCTGAACCAGAAGTCATGAAGTTATGTCATCTACACACACGACAATCCTGCTGACCAATCAATGGCCTAAGTGGTTGCAGCAGACTTGTGCCATGACTGCACACATCACTGGTGAGGTCACTGATTGTCTGGGTTTGAAAGAGAAGAAGAAGGGAGCAGGAACTGGAGCACCAGTGAGCCTTTTTTTTCTTAAATCATGCACCCTGCCCGCGCTGTGAAAAGGGGTTCCTGGTCTTGGAGAACCTTGTACAACCCCTTTAATTTTGGTGTTGCAGTATAGCAATATTTGGAAACATGTAAAATGCACAAAAACACATCACCTGTGCTACTTACATGTTAGTTGGGTCTCACATTTATTTCTTGCATACTGTTTAATTAAAACATTGTTAATTTTACTAAGTGTAGTTTGCTATTCTTTTATTTGGTTTCAAATGTGTATGCACAGTCCATTAGTATTTTCACTAGTTGACAGCATTTGTAGCTTCATATTATTACAATGAGCTTAGAATAAAGCACTCTGCAAACAGTAGGGGGTGCAATTGTCCTGGCTATTGTATGTGGATAGACTCTTGATCTTCACTAAACAAAACCATTCCAAGACATCTTGATCATTCGGTCATTTTGATTTCTACTTCTATGATATAGTATTATTACCAATAAACAGCATGCTGAAGGTCTCGTTTGGTGAAATTAGATTAAATTAAAATTGTAATACCCCTATTTTGATATTTTACTAAATTACTATGTAATTAAAACATGGAAAATCGTATTAAAAAAAAATACTGTAAAAAGGCAGCCTTTATTTCCACTTTTTTATTCTAATTATTGTATGATTCCTGCAAGATAACTTATTTATAATATTATTATTGTCACCAAATATACACTGCCTGCCCCCCCAAAAAGTTGCCACCTGGATTTAACTTTGCAAATAGATAGCCAGCTGACTACCTGAACATATTGAATGACTAGGTTATTCCATCAATGGATTTTTTCTTCTCTGATAGCACGGGCATATTCTGAGATGACAATGCCAGGATTCATCTGGCTCAAATTGTGAAAAAGTGGTTCAGGGAGCATGAGACATAATTTTTACACATGTATTGGCCACCACAGAATCCAGACCTTAACCCCATTGAGAATCTTTTGTATGCGCTGGAGAAGGCTTTGCGCAGCAGTCAGACTCTACCATCTTGGGGAAAAATTAATGCAAGACGGGATGGAAATAAATCTTGTGACATTGCAGAAGCTTATCGAAACAATGACACAGCGAATGTGTGCCATAATCAAAGCTAAAGGCAGTCCAACAAAATATTAGAGAGTGTAACCTTTTTTTTTTTGGTGGCGACTTTTATTTTGGACAAGCAGTGCATATAAGAAAAACAGAAGTTGTCACTACTTTGTATAGGTCCACTAGATTAACTTGCAGCCACCACTCTAAGACTTCATTAAAATGGGCGTGTTATCACCTTTAAAGTACCAAAGAGCTGTAATTGGGTTGCAACAGAGGTGCATAAACCCCTACCCTATTTCTGTATGTCTTGCATGTAAACGCATACAAAGTATTTTCTTCTACCGTATGCATTCCCTCTAGGGGAGAATATCTCCATGCACATGGAGTCTTCATTCTAAATTTGGGATTAAAGGGGTTGTCTGCTTTTTATTATTGATAACCGATCCTCAGGATAAGTACTCAAAATGTTTTTATTTTATGCCCAACGGGAGTTCAGGCCCCAAATATTAGGCATTTACTGGATAGAAAACATCAAGTGATTATGTTGCTGGAGGTATATTAGACGGTCATTGGATAACCATTTTACTTCAGGCCAGTGGAGTACAGGCCCCAAAAATGATTAATTTAATGTACAGAAAAGAACAAGTGATGAACAGGTGTTGAATTTCTCCAAGGCCCCAACAATTAGGCCTTCACCAAACAGAAAAGATCAAGTGATTATGTGGCTGGAGGTATAGTAGACGGTCAATGAATATCAATTTTGCTGCAGGCCAGTGGACTACAGGCCCCAAAAATTATTAATTCACCAGACAGAAAACATCAAGTGATTATGCGGCTGGAGATATATTAGACAGTTATTGGATATAAATTTTACTGCAGGCTAGTACAAATACATTTCAAATACATATGTTCAAAAGAACAAAAAATATAAAATTGGTTTAAAAACATGGCTAACAAAATCCCCCCTCTTGAAAAAATGATAATAGTTGAAATTCGATAACACGTGGTCATCACAGATTTTAAATTTCTCCGAGGTCCCAAACATTAGGCATTCACCGGACAGAAAAGGCCTTTTATGCCTCTGCATTTACATAAGACAGGGACCATTATTTGTTCTGGATGGTGGCAGTTATGTGTGGGATGGCATGAGGAAATTTAATTCAATGTGTTCGTCACAGGTGTTGAATTCCTCCGAGATCCATGCCTCATTCATTTATAGAAATGTGAGGTAGTCCACACTACCACACTATTCGTGAGCTAGGCGAGTACCCTTATCGGTCACGATCCCCTTTGCTGCACTTAACGTCCTTTCGGACAGGACACTGGATGAGGGACAAGCCAAGAGTTCCAGGGCAAATTGTGCCAGCTCCGGTCACAGGTCAAGCCTGCACACCCAGTAGTCAAGGGGTTCCTTGCTTATTAGAGCGTCCACATCAGCCGTTAACCCAATGAAGTCGGACACCTGTCAGTCTAGGCGTTCCCTGAGGCTTCCGGAGGGCGGCTGTCAATGGGTTGGTTGCAAGAATGATCTCATATCCAAAGTGACCAACACATCTTCAAACCGCCCTCTTCTTGCATGCGCTGTAGGATTGGTACTCGCAACAGTTTCTCTGTGGGTGAAAATTCCTCTGCCAGCGCCCGCAACAGCAGAATGCAGGATCTCTCGAAGCAAGGCCTGGAAATTCTACATTCTGCCAGCCCTCTGTGATGTTGGTAACATGTCCGCCATTTTGTTTTTGTACTGGGAGTCTAAGTACGTTGCCACCCATTACTGGTCCTTGCCCTTTATGCTTTTTATACGGGGTCCCGCTTCAAACATTGGAGCCTGAAGGCCCACATTTGCACTAAATTGTAAGCTGTGGAGCGGCCTGGCTCCTGCTCATCGCCTTTCCTGAACCTTTCCTGCCGCAGAGTTCGTACAGGTAGTCGTTTACGGGTTGTTTTTGCTTTAGCAGCCTATCAATCATATACAAGGTGGAGTTCCAGCGTGTCGGGCAGTCACAAATCAGACATCTGACAGGCAAATGGTGTTGCCGCTGAACGTCTTCAAGGCGAGTCATAGCCGTGTAAGATCTAAAATAGCCAGAGATTTTCCTGGCCTGCTGCAAGACGTCCTGGACCTCGGGGTATTTGGCAATGAATCGCTGCATGACTAAGTTCAGGGCGTGTGCTATTCACGGCACATGTGTCATTTTGCTCTGTTTCAGCATGCTCAGCAGATTGACACCATTGTCGCACACCACTTTACCAACTGTCAAATTGAGCAGGTGACCGCAGAGCTGAAAATCAGCATGTGACCGCAGAGCTGAAAGCAGTGCAGGACCGGTGTGGCTGTTGGCTTCCAGGCACAACAGCCACAGCACAACTTGGCACATCGAATAGGTTCTGGGAGCTGGGTGGGGGGGTGCAGAGGAAGAGACGGTAGCAGTGGAAAAGGAAGAGTCATCCAAAAAGGAGATGTAGGATGGAGTAGGAGGAGGAGAAGAAGAGGCAGGTCTGTATGCAATTTGTGGCGGTAACACCAAATCCACATGGGTGCCACAGGTTGCATGCCTGACAGCCGTCAGAAGGTTCACCTAGTGGGCAGTAAAAGTTATGTACTTTCCCTGCCCATGTTTACTGGACCATTTGTCTATAGTCAGATGTATCTTGGAACCGACACTGTGTGCTAGAGATACATTCACTTGCCGCTGAACATGACCATATAGCTCTTGGATGCCCTTCTGGGAGAAACATTTTCTTCCTGGAACCTTCCATTGCGGTGTGCCAATGGACACAAATTTTCTAAAGGCCTACAAGTCCACCAGATTATATGGCAGTAGTTGGCGGGCTAGCAATTCCGACAAGCCGGCGGTCATTCGTTGGGCAAGAGGGTTATCCGGCATCATCAACTTTTCATGTTCGAACATTTGGGCCACGGAAGCCTGCCTTTTTCCACATGAACGCGATGACGGCACAGTGGAAGGTGGAGTGGAGGACAAATGGAAGGAGAGAGGAGAAGGAGATGGGGCAGGACATGGAGCGCTGGGAGTTTGGCTTTGTGGGTTCTGACAGTGTTGCTCCCACTGGGCTCTGTGATGGGACGCCAGTTGACTTCTTAATGTGGTCATCCATAGTTGAGTGTTGGGCTTACCGAGACTTATGCGTTGTCAGCACAGGCTGCAAATGGCAAAACTATTGTCAGCAGCTGACATGTTAAAAAAAAGTCCACACTGCAGAGCCATGTGGGAGCGCAAGATGTGAACGTGCATGGTGTATGGCTCACTCCAGATACATTAGCAGTCTGCTTTTTGCCTCCTGTGCACTGCAAGTTCTGCCTGATTCTCCCTTTTCTCCCCCCTATCTGCTGCTCTGTCTCTCCCTCTGAACTCCCCTCCTCTTCCTCTCTTGTGGGCACCCATGTGACATCCCTCGACACGTCATCATCATCACCCACACCACCACTGACATTAGAGATCTCAGAGTAGGCAGCAACAGCGGGGACCAGCCTCCTAGGGCTGATCTGGGTACTGTCGTCAGACCACTTGGTGGCGGCCATTGTTAACTCCTCTTCCTGATCCGATGCCAAAAATGGCTGCGCATCGGTAAACTCTGGGAATAGATAGGAAAATAATTCCTCTGTCTCGAGTGGAGGGGCTATGGTGGTGATGTCTTTGGGGGTGCACACAGCAAAGAGTGAGGAGGGTGTTGATACAGAGGATGAGAAGGGTGCAGAAGTGGAAAGTTGAGTGAGCCACTCAACCTACTCTGCTGCGTCATTTGACGTAATTGCACGCACCTTCTCCAACTTCCCACTTAGGCTCCGGCCTGGTGCACCTGCCCGACCCCTACCACTCCTCCAGAATGGCCTGCCTCTTCCTCTGCCTGTCATTTTCAAAATGACCCTGCGACAAAGTCCCTATAGAAAAGCAGTATTTGTGGAAGCAGTTATATAGAACCCCTTAATGAGTATTTTCTGGAAGCAGGTACGGTATATCAAACCCCTTAATCAGTTTGTTTTGGGGCAACTGGTATATCACACCAGTTGCAATTAGTTAATCAAATTGCGTTTGTCCCTCTGTATAGCTGCGGTATCTCAGCAGAACTGCACACAAATGCTGCACAATACAAATGCACTATATAGAAAGAATATTATAGGTATATCACACCCCTGCCTCAATAATTTTTTGGGGGAGTCTACTGGTATTTCACACCAGTTGCAATTAGTTGTTCCAATTAGTTTGTCCCTCTGTATAGCTGCGGCATCTTAGCAGAACCGCACACAAATGTTGCACAATACAATTGCACTAAATAAAAATTATATTATAGGTATATCACACCCCTGCCTTAATCAATATTTTGGGGGAGCAACTGGTATATCACACCAGTTGCAATTAGTTGTTCCAATAGCGTTTGGCACTCTGTGTAGCTGCAATATCGCAGCAGAACCACACACAACTGCTGCACAATACAACTGCACTATGATATACTTTCTATGTTAGAAAGTATATTATAGGTATATCACACCCCTCAGTAAGTCACACCTATACCAGTCCTTAAAAGGACTTTTGTGGCCCTATTAGCTAGCGTTTGGTGTCCCTAACAGTCTGTCCCTGTTCCACACAGCAACATCTCCCTACACTGGCAAAAGACTGAATGCAAAATGGCGGCCAGATCGGGTTTATTTATAGGGTAGGGGGTGTGTCCATGTGCTAAAATGTCTCAATTGGCTGTCCTGTCCCACCTGATGGATTTATCATGGGTCAAAGTTTGGCACAATGCTAAATAATATGGCACCGGCGGACATCGCCATATGTTAGCATTAGAGTTGAGCGAACACCTGGATGTTCGGGTTCGAGAAGTTCGGCCGAACATCCCGGAAATGTTCGGGTTCGGGATCCGAACCCGATCCGAACTTCGTCCCGAACCCGAACCCCATTGAAGTCAATGGGGACCCGAACTTTTCGGCACTAAAAAGGCTGTAAAACAGCCCAGGAAAGAGCTAGAGGGCTGCAAAAGGCAGCAACATGTAGGTAAATCCCCTGCAAACAAATGTGGATAGGGAAATAAATTAAAATAAAAATTAAATAAATAAAAATTAACCAAAATCAATTGGAGAGAGGTTCCATAGCAGAGAATCTGGCTTCCCGTCACCCACCACTGGAACAGTCCATTCTCAGATATTTAGGCCCCGGCACCCAGGCAGAGGAGAGAGGTCCCGTAACAGAGAATCTGTCTTCATGTCAGCAGAGAATTAGTCTGCATGTCATAGCAGAGAATGAGGCTTCACGTCAGCCACCACTGCAACAGTCCATTGGCATATATTTAGGCCCAGCACCCAGGCAGAGGACGGAGGTCCCGTAACAGAGAATCTGTCTTCATGTCAGCAGAGAATTAGTCTGCATGTCATAGCAGAGAATGAGGCTTCACGTCAGCCACCACTGCAACAGTCCATTGGCATATATTTAGGCCCAGCACACACACAGGCAGAGGAGAGAGGTCCCGTAACAGAGAATCTGGCTTCATGTCAGCAGAGAATTAGTCTGCATGTCATAGCAGAGAATGAGGCTTCACGTCAGCCACCACTGCAACAGTCCATTGGCATATATTTAGGCCCAGCACACACACAGGCAGAGGAGAGAGGTCCCGTAACAGAGAATCTGGCTTCATGTCAGCAGAGAATCAGTCTGCATGTCATAGCAGAGAATGAGGCTTCACGTCAGCCACCACTGCAACAGTCCATTGGCATATATTTAGGCCCAGCACACACACAGGCAGAGGAGAGAGGTCCCGTAACAGAGAATCTGGCTTCATGTCAGCAGAGAATCAGTCTGCATGTCATAGCAGAGAATGAGGCTTCACGTCAGCCACCACTGCAACAGTCCATTGGCATATATTTAGGCCCAGCACACACACAGGCAGAGGAGAGAGGTCCCGTAACAGAGGATCTGGCTTCATGTCAGCAGAGAATCAGTCTGCATGTCATAGCAGAGAATCAGGCTTCACGTCAGCCACCACTGCAACAGTCCATTGTCATAAATTTAGGCCCAGCACCCAGGCAGAGGAGAGAGGTCCCGTAACAGACAATCTGGCTTCATGTCAGCAGAGAATTAGTCTGCATGTCATAGCAGAGAATGAGGCTTCACGTCAGCCACCACTGCAACAGTCCATTGGCATATATTTAGGCCCAGCACACACACAGGCAGAGGAGAGAGGTCCCGTAACAGAGAATCTGTCTTCATGTCAGCAGAGAATTAGTCTGCATGTCATAGCAGAGAATGAGGCTTCACGTCAGCCACCACTGCAACAGTCCATTGGCATATATTTAGGCCCAGCACCCAGGCAGAGGAGGGAGGTCCCGTAACAGAGAATCTGTCTTCATGTCAGCAGAGAATTAGTCTGCATGTCATAGCAGAGAATGAGGCTTCACGTCAGCCACCACTGCAACAGTCCATTGGCATATATTTAGGCCCAGCACCCAGGCAGAGGAGGGAGGTCCCGTAACAGAGAATCTGTCTTCATGTCAGCAGAGAATTAGTCTGCATGTCATAGCAGAGAATGAGGCTTCACGTCAGCCACCACTGCAACAGTCCATTGGCATATATTTAGGCCCAGCACACACACAGGCAGAGGAGAGAGGTCCCGTAACAGAGAATCTGTCTTCATGTCAGCAGAGAATTAGTCTGCATGTCATAGCAGAGAATGAGGCTTCACGTCAGCCACCACTGCAACAGTCCATTGGCATATATTTAGGCCCAGCACCCAGGCAGAGGAGGGAGGTCCCGTAACAGACAATCTGGCTTCATGTCAGCAGAGAATCAGTCTGCATGTCATAGCAGAGAATGAGGCTTCACGTCAGCCACCACTGCAACAGTCCATTGGCATATATTTAGGCCCAGCACCCAGGCAGAGGAGGGAGGTCCCGTAACAGAGAATCTGTCTTCATGTCAGCAGAGAATTAGTCTGCATGTCATAGCAGAGAATGAGGCTTCACGTCAGCCACCACTGCAACAGTCCATTGGCATATATTTAGGCCCAGCACCCAGGCAGAGGAGGGAGGTCCCGTAACAGAGAATCTGTCTTCATGTCAGCAGAGAATTAGTCTGCATGTCATAGCAGAGAATGAGGCTTCACGTCAGCCACCACTGCAACAGTCCATTGGCATATATTTAGGCCCAGCACACACACAGGCAGAGGAGAGAGGTCCCGTAACAGAGAATCTGGCTTCATGTCAGCAGAGAATCAGTCTGCATGTCATAGCAGAGAATGAGGCTTCACGTCAGCCACCACTGCAACAGTCCATTGGCATATATTTAGGCCCAGCACACACACAGGCAGAGGAGAGAGGTCCCGTAACAGAGGATCTGGCTTCATGTCAGCAGAGAATCAGTCTGCATGTCATAGCAGAGAATCAGGCTTCACGTCAGCCACCACTGCAACAGTCCATTGTCATAAATTTAGGCCCAGCACCCAGGCAGAGGAGAGAGGTCCCGTAACAGACAATCTGGCTTCATGTCAGCAGAGAATTAGTCTGCATGTCATAGCAGAGAATGAGGCTTCACGTCAGCCACCACTGCAACAGTCCATTGGCATATATTTAGGCCCAGCACACACACAGGCAGAGGAGAGAGGTCCCGTAACAGAGAATCTGTCTTCATGTCAGCAGAGAATTAGTCTGCATGTCATAGCAGAGAATGAGGCTTCACGTCAGCCACCACTGCAACAGTCCATTGGCATATATTTAGGCCCAGCACCCAGGCAGAGGAGGGAGGTCCCGTAACAGACAATCTGGCTTCATGTCAGCAGAGAATCAGTCTGCATGTCATAGCAGAGAATGAGGCTTCACGTCAGCCACCACTGCAACAGTCCATTGGCATATATTTAGGCCCAGCACCCAGGCAGAGGAGGGAGGTCCCGTAACAGAGAATCGGTCTTCATGTCAGCAGAGAATTAGTCTGCATGTCATAGCAGAGAATGAGGCTTCACGTCAGTCACCACTGCAACAGTCCATTGGCATATATTTAGGCCCAGCACCCAGGCAGAGGAGGGAGGTCCCGTAACAGAGAATCTGTCTTCATGTCAGCAGAGAATTAGTCTGCATGTCATAGCAGAGAATGAGGCTTCACGTCAGCCACCACTGCAACAGTCCATTGGCATATATTTAGGCCCAGCACACACACAGGCAGAGGAGAGAGGTCCCGTAACAGAGAATCTGGCTTCATGTCAGCAGAGAATCAGTCTGCATGTCATAGCAGAGAATGAGGCTTCACGTCAGCCACCACTGCAACAGTCCATTGGCATATATTTAGGCCCAGCACACACACAGGCAGAGGAGAGAGGTCCCGTAACAGAGGATCTGGCTTCATGTCAGCAGAGAATCAGTCTGCATGTCATAGCAGAGAATCAGGCTTCACGTCAGCCACCACTGCAACAGTCCATTGTCATAAATTTAGGCCCAGCAACCAGGCAGAGGAGAGAGGTCCCGTAACAGACAATCTGGCTTCATGTCAGCAGAGAATTAGTCTGCATGTCATAGCAGAGAATGAGGCTTCACGTCAGCCACCACTGCAACAGTCCATTGGCATATATTTAGGCCCAGCACACACACAGGCAGAGGAGAGAGGTCCCGTAACAGAGAATCTGTCTTCATGTCAGCAGAGAATTAGTCTGCATGTCATAGCACAGAATGAGGCTTCACGTCAGCCACCACTGCAACAGTCCATTGGCATATATTTAGGCCCAGCACCCAGGCAGAGGAGGGAGGTCCCGTAACAGACAATCTGTCTTCATGTCAGCAGAGAATTAGTCTGCATGTCATAGCAGAGAATGAGGCTTCACGTCAGCCACCACTGCAACAGTCCATTGGCATATATTTAGGCCCAGCACCCAGGCAGAGGAGGGAGGTCCCGTAACAGAGAATCTGTCTTCATGTCAGCAGAGAATTAGTCTGCATGTCATAGCAGAGAATGAGGCTTCACGTCAGCCACCACTGCAACAGTCCATTGGCATATATTTAGGCCCAGCACACACACAGGCAGAGGAGAGAGGTCCCGTAACAGAGAATCTGGCTTCATGTCAGCAGAGAATCAGTCTGCATGTCATAGCAGAGAATGAGGCTTCACGTCAGCCACCACTGCAACAGTCCATTGGCATATATTTAGGCCCAGCACACACACAGGCAGAGGAGAGAGGTCCCGTAACAGAGGATCTGGCTTCATGTCAGCAGAGAATCAGTCTGCATGTCATAGCAGAGAATCAGGCTTCACGTCAGCCACCACTGCAACAGTCCATTGTCATAAATTTAGGCCCAGCACCCAGGCAGAGGAGAGAGGTCCCGTAACAGACAATCTGGCTTCATGTCAGCAGAGAATTAGTCTGCATGTCATAGCAGAGAATGAGGCTTCACGTCAGCCACCACTGCAACAGTGCATTGGCATATATTTAGGCCCAGCACACACACAGGCAGAGGAGAGAGGTCCCGTAACAGAGAATCTGTTTTCATGTCAGCAGAGAATTAGTCTGCATGTCATAGCAGAGAATGAGGCTTCACGTCAGCCACCACTGCAACAGTCCATTGGCATATATTTAGGCCCAGCACCCAGGCAGAGGAGGGAGGTCCCGTAACAGAGAATCTGTCTTCATGTCAGCAGAGAATTAGTCTGCATGTCATAGCAGAGAATGAGGCTTCACGTCAGCCACCACTGCAACAGTCCATTGGCATATATTTAGGCCCAGCACACACACAGGCAGAGGAGAGAGGTCCCGTAACAGAGAATCTGGCTTCATGTCAGCAGAGAATCAGTCTGCATGTCATAGCAGAGAATGAGGCTTCACGTCAGCCACCACTGCAACAGTCCATTGGCATATATTTAGGCCCAGCACACACACAGGCAGAGGAGAGAGGTCCCGTAACAGAGAATCTGGCTTCATGTCAGCAGAGAATCAGTCTGCATGTCATAGCAGAGAATGAGGCTTCACGTCAGCCACCACTGCAACAGTCCATTGGCATATATTTAGGCCCAGCACACACACAGGCAGAGGAGAGAGGTCCCGTAACAGAGGATCTGGCTTCATGTCAGCAGAGAATCAGTCTGCATGTCATAGCAGAGAATCAGGCTTCACGTCAGCCACCACTGCAACAGTCCATTGTCATAAATTTAGGCCCAGCACCCAGGCAGAGGAGAGAGGTCCCGTAACAGACAATCTGGCTTCATGTCAGCAGAGAATTAGTCTGCATGTCATAGCAGAGAATGAGGCTTCACGTCAGCCACCACTGCAACAGTCCATTGGCATATATTTAGGCCTAGCACACAGGTAGAGGAGAGAGGTCCCGTAACAGAGAATCTGGCTTCATGTCAGCAGAGAATCAGTCTGCATGTCATAGCAGAGAATGAGGCTTCACGTCACCCACCACTGCAACAGTCCATTGGCATATATTTAGGCCTAGCACACAGGCAGAGGAGAGGTTCATTCAACTTTGGGTAGCCTCGCAATATAATGGTAAAATGAAAATAAAAATAGGATTGAATGAGGAAGTGCCCTGGAGTCCAATAATATATGGTTATGGGGAGGTAGTTAATGTCTAATCTGGACAAGGGACGGACAGGTCCTGTGGGATCCATGCCTGGTTCATTTTTATGAACGTCAGCTTGTCCACATTGGCTGTAGACAGGCGGCTGCGTTTGTCTGTAATGACGCCCCCTGCCGTGCTGAATACACGTTCAGACAAAACGCTGGCTGCCGGGCAGGCCAGCACCTCCAAGGCATAAAAGGCTAGCTCTGGCCACGTGGACAATTTAGAGACCCAGAAGTTGAATGGGGCCGAACCATCAGTCAGTACGTGGAGGGGTGTGCACACGTACTGTTCCACCATGTTAGTGAAATGTTGCCTCCTGCTAACACGTTGCGTATCAGGTGGTGGTGCAGTTAGCTGTGGCGTGTTGACAAAAGTTTTCCACATCTCTGCCATGCTAACCCTGCCCTCAGAGGAGCTGGCCGTGACACAGCTGCCTTGGCGACCTCTTGCTCCTCCTCTGCCTTGGCCTTGGGCTTCCACTTGTTCCCCTGTGACATTTGGGAATGCTCTCAGTAGCGCGTCTACCAACGTGCGCTTGTACTCGCGCATCTTCCTATCACGCTCCAGTGCAGGAAGTAAGGTGGGCACATTGTCTTTGTAGCGTGGATCCAGCAGGGTGGCAACCCAGTAGTCCGCACAGGTTAAAATGTGGGCAACTCTGCTGTCGTTGCGCAGGCACTGCAGCATGTAGTCGCTCATGTGTGCCAGGCTGCCCAGGGGTAAGGACAAGCTGTCCTCTGTGGGAGGCGTATCGTCATCGTCCTGCCTTTCCCCCCAGCCACGCACCAGTGATGGACCCGAGCTGCGTTGGGTGCCACCCCGCTGTGACCATGCTTCATCCTCATCCTCCTCCACCTCCTCCTCATCCTCGTCCTCCTCGTCCTCCAGTAGTGGGCCCTGGCTGGCCACATTTGTACCTGGCCTCTGCTGTTGCCAAAAACCTCCCTCTGAGTCACTTCGAAGAGACTGGCCTGAAAGTGCTAAAAATGACCCCTCTTCCTCCTCCTCCTCCTGGGCCACCTCCTCTTCCATCATCGCCCTAAGGCCCCTTTCACACGGGCGAGTTTTCCGTGCGGGTGCGATGCGTGCGGTGAACGCATTGCACCCGCACTGAATCCTGACCCATTCATTTCTATGAGACTGTGCACACGAGCGGTGATTTTCACGCATCACTTGTGCGTTGCGTGAAAATCGCAGCATGCTCCTCTTTGTGCGTTTTTCACGTAACGCAGGCCCTATAGAAATGAATGGGGTTGCGTGAAAATCGCATGCATCCGCAAGCAAGTGCGGATGCAGTGCGATTTTCACGCATGGGTTCTAGGTGACAGTCTATTCACTGTATTATTTTCCCTTATAACATGGTTATAAGGGAAAATAATAGCATTCTGAATACAGAATGCTTAGTATAATAGGGCTGGAGGGGTTAAAAATAATAAAAAAGTTAACTCACCTTCTCCTCTTGTTAGCGCAGATGCCGGTCTGTTCTTTATCTGTGGGCTAAAGGACCTTTGAAGACGTCAGATCACATGCTCCATCACCATGGTGATGGACCATGTGATTGGAGCATGTGATCTGACGTCACCTCAGGTCATTCAGTCCACAGCTAAAGAACAGTCCGGCATCTGCGCGAACAAGAGGAGAAGGTGAGTTAACTTTTTTATTATTTTTAACCCTTCCAGCACTATTATACTATGCATTCTGTAGTCAGAATGCTATTATTTTCCCTTATAACCATGTTATAAGGGAAAATAATACAATCTTCAGAACATCAATCCCAAGCCCGAACTTCTGTGAAGAAGTTCGGGTCTGGGTACCAAACATGCGCGATTTTTCTCACGCAAGTGCAAAACGCATGACAATGTTTTGCACTCGCGCGGAAAAATCGCGCATTTTCCCGCAACGCACCCGCCTCTTATCCGGGCAAAAATCATGACGCCCGTGTGAAAGAGGCCTAAGTGTTTTCTCAAGGAGACATAGAAGTGGTATTGTAACGCTAATAACGGTGTCATCGCCACTGGCCATGTTGGTGGAGTACTCGAAACAGCGCAACAGGGCACACAGGTCTCGCATGGAGGCCCAGTCATTGGTGGTGAAGTGGTGCTGTTCTGTAGTGCGACTGACCCGTGCGTGCTGCAGCTGAAACTCCACTATGGCCTGCTGCTGCTCGCACAGTCTGTCCAGCATGTGCAAGGTGGAGTTCCACCTGGTGGGCACGTCGCATATGAGGCGGTGAGCGGGAAGGCCGAAGTTACGCTGTAGCGCAGACAGGCGAGCAGCAGCAGGATGTGAAGCGCGAACAGACGGCCCGCACTTTATGCAGCAGCTCTGACATGTCGGGGTAGTTGTGAATGAACTTCTGCACCACCAAATTCAGCACATGCGCCAAGCAAGGGATGTGCGTCAAATTGGCTAGTCCCAGAGCTGCAACGAGATTTCGCCCATTATCACACACCACCAGGCCGGGCTTGAGGCTCACCGGCAGCAACCACTCGTCGGTCTGTTGTTCAATACCCCGCCACAACTCCTGTGCGGTGTGGGGCCTGTCCCCCAAACATATGAGTTTCAGAATGGCCTGCTGACGTTTACCCCGGGCTGTGCTGAAGTTGGTGGTGAAGGTGTGTGGCTGACTGGATGAGCAGGTGGAAGAAGAGGAGGAGGAAGCCGAGAAGGAGGAGGTGGCAACAGGAGGCAAAGAATGTTGCCCTGCGATCCTTGGCGGCGGAAGGACGTGCGCCAAACAGCTCTCCGCCTGGGGCCCAGCTGCCACTACATTTACCCAGTGTGCAGTTAGGGAGATATAGCGTCCCTGGCCGTGCTTACTGGTCCACGTATCTGTGGTTAGGTGGACCTTGCTACAGATGGCGTTGCGCAGTGCACACTTGATTTTATCGGATACTTGGTTGTGCAGGGAAGGCACGGCTCTCTTGGAGAAGTAGTGCCGGCTGGGAACAACATACTGTGGGACAGCAAGCGACATGAGCTGTTTGAAGCTGTCTGTGTCCACCAGCCTAAATGACAGCATTTCATAGGCCAGTAGTTTAGAAATGCTGGCATTCAGGGCCAGGGATCGAGGGTGGCTAGGTGGGAATTTACGCTTTCTATCAAATGTTTGTGAGATGGAGAGCTGAACGCTGGCGTGTGACATGGTTGAGACGCTTGGTGACGGAGGTGGTGGTGGTGGTGTTGGTGGTACATCCCCTGTTTGCTGGGCGGCAGGTGCCAACGTTCCTCCAGAGGCGGAGGAAGAGGCCGAGGCGGCAGCAGCAGAATAGGCCGAGGCGGCAGCAGCAGAAGAGGTAGCAGGGGGAGCCTGAGTGACTTCCTTGGTTTTAAGGTGTTTACTCCACTGCAGTTCATGCTTTGCATGCAGGTGCCTGGTCATGCAGGTTGTGCTCAGGTTCAGAACGTTAATGCCTCGCTTCAGGCTCTGATGGCACAGCGTGCAAACCACTCGGGTCTTGTCGTCAGCACATTGTTTGAAGAAGTGCCATGCCAGGGAACTCCTTGAAGCTGCCTTTGGGGTGCTCGGTCCCAGATGGCGGCGGTCAGTAGCAGGCGGAGTCTCTTGGCGGCGGGTGTTCTGCTTTTGCCCACTGCTCCCTCTTTTGCTACGCTGTTGGCTCGGTCTCACCACTGCCTCTTCCTCCGAACTGTGAAAGTCAGTGGCACGACCTTCATTCCATGTGGGGTCTAGGACCTCATCGTCCCCTGCATCGTCTTCCACCCAGTCTTGATCCCTGACCTCCTGTTCAGTCTGCACACTGCAGAAAGACGCAGCAGTTGGCACCTGTGTTTCGTCATCATCAGAGACATGCTGAGGTGGTATTCCCATGTCCTCATCATCAGGAAACATAAGTGGTTGTGCGTCAGTGCATTCTATGTCTTTCACCGCTGGGGAAGGGCTAGGTGGATGCCCTTGGGAAACCCTGCCAGCGGAGTCTTCAAACAGCATAAGAGACTGCTGCATAACTTGAGGCTGAGACAGTTTCCCTGGTATGCATGGGGGTGATGTGACAGACTGATGGGGTTGGTTTTCAGGCGCCATCTGTGCGCTTTCTGCAGAAGACTGGGTGGGAGATAATGTGAACGTGCTGGATCCACTGTCGGCCACCCAATTGACTAATGCCTGTACCTGCTCAGGCCTTACCATCCTTAGAACGGCATTGGGCCCCACCATATATCGCTGTAAATTCTGGCGGCTACTGGGACCTGAGGTAGTTGGTACACTAGGACGTGTGGATGTGGCAGAACGGCCACGTCCTCTCCCAGCACCAGAGGGTCCACTAACACCACCACGACCATGTCCACGTCCGCGTCCCTTACTAGATGTTTTTCTCATTGTTATGGTTCACCACAACAACAAATATATTATTTGGCCCAATGTATTGTATTCAAATTCAGCGGGATATAAATTTGAGGCCTAGTATTTAGGCGCTGGGTGACCGGTATGGATTTAGTGACAGAATTAGACTTGGAAATGCACAGAAGCGTGTGTGTGTGAAGTTATTCTGAATGACCCAATGTGCACCTTGAATATTATATACCCTTTTAGGGATAGATTTCAAATAGCTCTGATATAGCAGAAACCACTAAATTATGAAATTGCTAAATTGGGAATTGTATTTCAACCCAGAACAAGAAATGTGCTTGAACGGACACTAAATAACTCGCCCAGCTACAGCACTAACGAGAGATTTAGCAGGATATAAATTTGAGGCCTAGTATTTAGGCGCTGGGTGACAGGTATGGGTTTAGTGACAGAATTAGACTTGGAAATACACAGTAGCGGGTGTGTGTGAAGTTATTCTGAATGACCCAATGTGCACCTTGAATATTATATACCCTTTTAGGGATAGATTTCAAATAGCTCTGATATAGCAGAAACCACTAAATTATGAAATTGCTAAATTGGGAATTGTATTTCAACCCAGAACAAGAAATGTGCTTGAACGGACACTAAATAACTCGCCCAGCTACAGCACTAACGAGAGATTTAGCAGGATATAAATTTGAGGCCTAGTATTTAGGCGCTGGGTGACAGGTATGGGTTTAGTGACAGAATTAGACTTGGAAATACACAGTAGCGGGTGTGTGTGAAGTTATTCTGAATGACCCAATGTGCACCTTGAATATTATATACCCTTTTAGGGATAGATTTCAAATAGCTCTGATATAGCAGAAACCACTAAATTATGAAATTGCTAAATTGGGAATTGTATTTCAACCCAGAACAAGAAATGTGCTTGAACGGACACTAAATAACTCGCCCAGCTACAGCACTAACGAGAGATTTAGCAGGATATAAATTTGAGGCCTAGTATTTAGGCGCTGGGTGACAGGTATGGGTTTAGTGACAGAATTAGACTTGGAAATACACAGTAGCGGGTGTGTGTGAAGTTATTCTGAATGACCCAATGTGCACCTTGAATATTATATACCCTTTTAGGGATAGATTTCAAATAGCTCTGATATAGCAGAAACCACTAAATTATGAAATTGCTAAATTGGGAATTGTATTTCAACCCAGAACAAGAAATGTGCTTGAACGGACACTAAATAACTCGCCCAGCTACAGCACTAACGAGAGATTTAGCAGGATATAAATTTGAGGCCTAGTATTTAGGCGCTGGGTGACAGGTATGGGTTTAGTGACAGAATTAGACTTGGAAATACACAGTAGCGGGTGTGTGTGAAGTTATTCTGAATGACCCAATGTGCACCTTGAATATTATATACCCTTTTAGGGATAGATTTCAAATAGCTCTGATATAGCAGAAACCACTAAATTATGAAATTGCTAAATTGGGAATTGTATTTCAACCCAGAACAAGAAATGTGCTTGAACGGACACTAAATAACTCGCCCAGCTACAGCACTAACGAGAGATTTAGCAGGATATAAATTTGAGGCCTAGTATTTAGGCGCTGGGTGACAGGTATGGGTTTAGTGACAGAATTAGACTTGGAAATACACAGTAGCGGGTGTGTGTGAAGTTATTCTGAATGACCCAATGTGCACCTTGAATATTATATACCCTTTTAGGGATAGATTTCAAATAGCTCTGATATAGCAGAAACCACTAAATTATGAAATTGCTAAATTGGGAATTGTATTTCAACCCAGAACAAGAAATGTGCTTGAACGGACACTAAATAACTCGCCCAGCTACAGCACTAACGAGAGATTTAGCAGGATATAAATTTGAGGCCTAGTATTTAGGCGCTGGGTGACAGGTATGGGTTTAGTGACAGAATTAGACTTGGAAATACACAGTAGCGGGTGTGTGTGAAGTTATTCTGAATGACCCAATGTGCACCTTGAATATTATATACCCTTTTAGGGATAGATTTCAAATAGCTCTGATATAGCAGAAACCACTAAATTATGAAATTGCTAAATTGGGAATTGTATTTCAACCCAGAACAAGAAATGTGCTTGAACGGACACTAAATAACTCGCCCAGCTACAGCACTAACGAGAGATTTAGCAGGATATAAATTTGAGGCCTAGTATTTAGGCGCTGGGTGACAGGTATGGGTTTAGTGACAGAATTAGACTTGGAAATACACAGTAGCGGGTGTGTGTGAAGTTATTCTGAATGACCCAATGTGCACCTTGAATATTATATACCCTTTTAGGGATAGATTTCAAATAGCTCTGATATAGCAGAAACCACTAAATTATGAAATTGCTAAATTGGGAATTGTATTTCAACCCAGAACAAGAAATGTGCTTGAACGGACACTAAATAACTCGCCCAGCTACAGCACTAACGAGAGATTTAGCAGGATATAAATTTGAGGCCTAGTATTTAGGCGCTGGGTGACAGGTATGGGTTTAGTGACAGAATTAGACTTGGAAATACACAGTAGCGGGTGTGTGTGAAGTTATTCTGAATGACCCAATGTGCACCTTGAATATTATATACCCTTTTAGGGATAGATTTCAAATAGCTCTGATATAGCAGAAACCACTAAATTATGAAATTGCTAAATTGGGAATTGTATTTCAACCCAGAACAAGAAATGTGCTTGAACGGACACTAAATAACTCGCCCAGCTACAGCACTAACGAGAGATTTAGCAGGATATAAATTTGAGGCCTAGTATTTAGGCGCTGGGTGACAGGTATGGGTTTAGTGACAGAATTAGACTTGGAAATACACAGTAGCGGGTGTGTGTGAAGTTATTCTGAATGACCCAATGTGCACCTTGAATATTATATACCCTTTTAGGGATAGATTTCAAATAGCTCTGATATAGCAGAAACCACTAAATTATGAAATTGCTAAATTGGGAATTGTATTTCAACCCAGAACAAGAAATGTGCTTGAACGGACACTAAATAACTCGCCCAGCTACAGCACTAACGAGAGATTTAGCAGGATATAAATTTGAGGCCTAGTATTTAGGCGCTGGGTGACAGGTATGGGTTTAGTGACAGAATTAGACTTGGAAATACACAGTAGCGGGTGTGTGTGAAGTTATTCTGAATGACCCAATGTGCACCTTGAATATTATATACCCTTTTAGGGATAGATTTCAAATAGCTCTGATATAGCAGAAACCACTAAATTATGAAATTGCTAAATTGGGAATTGTATTTCAACCCAGAACAAGAAATGTGCTTGAACGGACACTAAATAACTCGCCCAGCTACAGCACTAACGGACAGATTTAGCAGGATATAAATTTGAGGCCTAGTATTTAGGCGCTGGGTGACAGGTATGGGTTTAGTGACAGAATTAGACTTGGAAATACACAGTAGCGGGTGTGTGTGAAGTTATTCTGAATGACCCAATGTGCACCTTGAATATTATATACCCTTTTAGGGATAGATTTCAAATAGCTCTGATATAGCAGAAACCACTAAATTATGAAATTGCTAAATTGGGAATTGTATTTCAACCCAGAACAAGAAATGTGCTTGAACGGACACTAAATAACTCGCCCAGCTACAGCACTAACGAGAGATTTAGCAGGATATAAATTTGAGGCCTAGTATTTAGGCGCTGGGTGACAGGTATGGGTTTAGTGACAGAATTAGACTTGGAAATACACAGTAGCGGGTGTGTGTGAAGTTATTCTGAATGACCCAATGTGCACCTTGAATATTATATACCCTTTTAGGGATAGATTTCAAATAGCTCTGATATAGCAGAAACCACTAAATTATGAAATTGCTAAATTGGGAATTGTATTTCAACCCAGAACAAGAAATGTGCTTGAACGGACACTAAATAACTCGCCCAGCTACAGCACTAACGGACAGATTTAGCAGGATATAAATTTGAGGCCTAGTATTTAGGCGCTGGGTGACAGGTATGGGTTTAGTGACAGAATTAGACTTGGAAATACACAGTAGCGGGTGTGTGAAGTTATTCTGAATGACCCTATGTGCACCTTGAATATTATATACCCTTTTAGGGATAGATTTCAAATAGCTCTGATACAGCAGAAACCACTAAATTTTAAATTGCTAAATTGGGAATTGTATTTCAACCCAGAACAAAAAATGTGCTTTGACGGACACTAAATAACTTTCCCAGCCACAACAGGACAGCGGTAACGAGAGATTTAGCGGGATATAAATTTGAGGCCTAGTATTTAGGCGCTGGGTGACCGGTATGGATTTAGTGACAGAATTAGACTGGGATATGGCCAAAAAATAACCACACTATTGCTGGTTAAATGCACTTGGTGATGGGCGCAGCTTGCCCCTGATGTAGTATATGGCCAAAAAATGAACAGACTATTGCTGGTTAAATGCACTTGGTGTCACAGCTTGACCAACCACACTACTGAGGGTTAAATGCACTTGGTGACGGGCGCAGCTTGCCCCTGATTTAGTATATGGCCAAAAAATGAACAGACTATTGCTGGTTAAATGCACTTGGTGTGATAGCTTGACCAACCACACTACTGAGGGTTAAATGCACTTGGTGTGACAGCTTCACCCTGATGTAGGCTTTAGCCAAAAAACAACCACACCATTGAGGGTTAAATGCACTTGGTCGCAGCTTGTGCTGGCGCACCACAATACACAAAATGGCCGCCGATCACCCCAGAAAAATGTGACTGACAAACGGTCTGGGCAGCCTAAAAACAGTGAGCAATTGAGGATCAGCAGCTCAATGATCCACAGCTGCAGATCGATCAGTTAATCAAGTCCTTTGGAGGAGTTAATCTGCCTAATCTCGCCCTACTGTCGCAGCCGCAACCTCTCCCTACGCTAATCAGAGCAGAGTGACGGGCGGCGCTATGTGACTCCAGCTTAAATAGAGGCTGGGTCACATGGTGCTCTGGCCAATCACAGCCATGCCAATAGTAGGCATGGCTGTGATGGCCTCTTGGGGCAAGTAGTATGACGCTTGTTGATTGGCTGCTTTGCAGCCTTTCAAAAAGCGCCAAGAAAGCGTCACAAAAGCGCGAAGAAAGCGACGAACACCGAACCCGAACCCGGACTTTTACGAAAATGTCCGGGTTCGGGTCCGTGTCACGGACACCCCAAAATTCGGTACGAACCCGAACTATACAGTTCGAGTTCGCTCATCCCTAGTTAGCATGTTTGGCGAACCGCGAACGAGCAAAGTTTGCCGCAAAACGACTGCCGGGCGAACCGCAAGGCCATTTCTAGCGGGGAGCAGGTAAACAGAATATGCAGTACTCATACAAGAGCTGCTTTCTCATCAAAAAGCTGATCAGCGGTGTGCTGGGTGTCAAACCCCCACTGATCTGATATTGACGACCTAGCCTGAAGATAGGTCATCAATAGTAAAAAAACAGACATTTATCTTGATGATAAGAATACAGGGGCCATCAACCAAACACTAAGGGACAGGAAAGGGGGTGGGGCAAGCTTGACTTCAGCCAAAAAAGCTGCTGTCTCCTTGACTTCTAGACCCTAATTTACATACTGCTGGCAGGGGAATAACAATCGTTTTTCATGGATTAGGAATATCAGACAGCAAGAACAAAATGAACTTTAGAATCACACTAAGGACTCCTGTAAGGTAATGCTGGCTATGTAATACATGTTTTGTAGGTGACAGGTTCCCTTTAATGTTCTCATTAATGTTCTGGATCTGTACAAATAAATTATTGATTGCAAAGTCTCAGAGGTTAAGTAAATGACTGTGGATTTCACCTTTTCCATTCCACCGGGTGAAATCTGTGGGGGAGAACCACAGCAAACATTGACAAGCTGCCAACTTTATGCAGGCATACTGGCAATGGAAAAAATCTCAGGAAATTAATATTTTAGTACATTTAGAACACTATACTGTAGCTTATATATATTTTGGTCAATAAAACTGAGTTATATCAGTTTTAATGTTTAGGCTTCTTGGGTGACGTGTCAAATGTTAGAAACCAGAAAACCTCCCTTTGGAAAAGTTCCAATCACCCCCTTTTTTAAGTTTATTAAATCATTCTAAATGGACTCAGTCTAGATGGATTCCGGAATGCTTATTCCAAGACCAAGGTTGTCAGAACTGGCCAAGTTGGACAGAGAGGGACTGTGAAACAGTTGGACATCAGAGGAGGCTGGCAGCAGGCACATAGTTCAGTGAGCTGCCCACCACTTGATCAAATATGTCAAATGCAACATGTGTAACATAAAAAGGTCTAGAGTGGATTTAAATCAAAAAGAATATTGTAGGATGGAATAGTACCAGTAAGGGTACTTTGACACTAGCGTTAAAGTTTTCCGGTATTGAGTTTCGTCATAAGGGCTCAATACCGGAAAAAGAAAAAAAAAACGCTTCAGTTTTGTCCCCATTCATTGTCAATGAGGACAAAACTGAACTGAACAGAATGGAATCCTCCAAAATGCATTCTGTTCTGTTTAGTTGTGTTCCCAGACCGGAGAGCAAACTGCAACATGTTGTATTTTGCTTTTCGTCCTGGGGATGCGGAGCAAAACAGATGCGTCATGACCCCAATGCAAGTCAATGGGGACAGATCCGTTTTCTCTGGCACAATCTGCCACAATAAAAAACTGATCCGTCCTCCATTGACTTTTAATGGATTTAATGACGGACCCGTTTTGGAAATGTTGGAGCTCTGTCAGTCTCTGTGTTGGGACCTGGGAGCTGGGAGTTTGGGCCTGGATTAAGGCCTGCTACCTTGTTGGTGTGAAAGCAGGTGGATTCAGTTTTTTCCAAGGACTTCTTCTTTACTGCATGGTGTGAACAAACACCAAAATCACAAGCTGACTTTTTTACTTGAAACTGACTTTTTGTTTTGTAATTTACTTAATGTGTCAATAAACACTGAACTGCTTATTTCAAAGACTTTGTTGTTGCCTCTATACTGTGTCCACTAACCTTCTTACCAGAGCGAATCCCCACAGTATATATTGAGGCA
The DNA here is from genome assembly GCF_014858855.1 of Bufo gargarizans. NCBI lineage: Eukaryota > Metazoa > Chordata > Amphibia > Anura > Bufonidae > Bufo > Bufo gargarizans. The sequence continues at coordinate 319,911,347 of NC_058083.1, forward strand.
CATCATACGAGTGGTGATTTATATCCACACATGGCCTCCATAGCAAAAATCCAAAAAAGTAATCGGAAGGTCATCAGACTATATTAGAAGTGCAACCTCAGGTAACCTTTTAATAGTGCTACAGGCTAAAAGCCTGAGATTGCACCACTGCCAAGTTCTGCTGAACATTTCCCGTGTTCATTTTGTCAGATACATCATTAACATGGAGGTCTCGAATCATGTCAGTTATGTGGATATGCATAGAAAACTTTCCAACATTCAAAAAACCACAGTGGGGACATTTGAGCCATGGCCAAAACGAGTACCTTTGTGGCCTGGTTCTTTTAATGGTCCTGGCAAAATAGTGTTGGTGGGCAAGTAAGATATATGGGTGAGAGATCTTACATCCACACATTGATTTATCACGACTGGCATTTCCTATGGCAGTATTGATCTCCTGTACACTTGAGTTAAATTAGGTGCATCGTTGGTTCTCTGTGCAGCAGAAACTCAAACTTGTGGCAGTTATTGGCTGGTGATTTGCACTAGAATTTATTCCAGTTGCTGGCATAAATTATAGTAGATCTGGCAGGCCTCAAAGGCTCCACTATGTTTCTTTCTTTTTTAAGTGGCAAGAAGCACAAAAAGTTGTAAATTTTGGAGCAAATATGGTGTTAGCTATAATATGAGGCTGTTTTATGCACAAAAGTGGAGTAAAATCCTTGATAAATCAGAGCATATTTGTTGCTCAGTGTCCTTCTGATGGTGGACTCATCATGAACATTAACATTAGCTTATGCGAGAAAAGCCTCTAATTGCTTAGAAATTAACTTGGGTTCCTCTGTGACCTTGTGGACTATTACACGCATTGCTCTAGGTGTGATTTTTGTTGGTCAACCACTCTTGGGGAGATTAATGAATTTCCTCCATTTGTACACAATCTGTCTGACTGTAGATTGGTAGAGTCCAAATTCTTTAGAGATGGTTTTGTAACTTTTTACAGCCTAATGAGAATCTGCAACTCTTCCTATGTGGTCCTCAGAAATCTCCTTTGTTTGTGTCATGATGCACTTCATAAACATATGTTGTGAAGATCAGACTTTGATAGATCCCTGTTCTTTAAATAAAACAGGTTTCTCACTCACAGCTGATTGTCATCCCATTTATTGACTGGAATTTTACCTTCAAGTTATCTGCTCATTTTCCTCAGTAAATAAATGACCAAGTCTAATATTAAGGCCTACCATTATGATGTGACATTCATGCTACAATCAGCTGCTGTGATCAGATGACATGATATCTCATGGTTGAAAAACAACAAGGATTGGCATAGAAGGTCATCGGCAGCAGGGGAATGGCATGGAATTACTAAAGTATACTAAATCTTAAGTAAATATCCCACACAACTACTCTATACAAATTAATTAGTGACTTGTGTCCATTAGAATTAATGCATTATTCACACGTCACAAGTGATTTCCATTAGTACGGCATACATATTAGGACATCGTCAGACATCATCCACAACTCCATCCTCCGTCAGGCAAAACTCAATCAGCCCTCAGACATCAGACAAAACTCCGTCCTCCGTCAGGCAAAACTCCATCAGACATCAGACAAAACTCCGTCCTCCGTCACCCAAAACTCCATCAGACCTCAGACATCACACAAAACTCCGTCCTCCGTCACCCAAAACTCCATCAGACCTCAGACATCAGACAAAACTCCGTCCTCCGTCACCCAAAACTCCATCAGACCTCAAACATCAGACAAAACTCCGTCCTCCGTCACCCAAAACTCCATCAGACCTCAGACATCAGACAAAACTCCGTCCTCCGTCACCCAAAACTCCATCAGACCTCAGACATCAGACAAAACTCTGTCCTCCGTCAGGCAAAACTCCATCAGACCTCAGACATCAGACAAAACTCCGTCCTCCGTCACCCAAAACACCATCAGACCTCAAACATCAGACAAAACTCCGTCCTCCGTCAGGCAAAACTCCATCAGACCTCAGACATCAGACAAAACTCTGTCCTCCCTCAGACATCAGCCAAAACTCCGTCCTCCCTAACTCAAAATACGCCCTACTACACACACTCTTCACCTGACGGAGCTGCTAGCTGCTGGAGAGGCAAAGGACCTGTGATGACGTCATGACCATGTGACGAGTCACGTGTGTGGGAGGGGTCAGATGTGCACAGCAGCTGGTAGAGTGTACAGAACAGTAGCCATCAAATAGAGCTCTGTACTAGAGATGTGTGTGTAACCTGCATGTAGCAGAGCTGTGTACTGTGTTACAGAGATGTATGTGTAACCTGCATGTAGCAGAGCTGTGGAATGTGTTACAGAGATGTATGTGTAACCTGCAGGTAGCAGATCTGTATGTGTAACCTGCAGGTAGCAGAGCTGTGTACTGTGTAGCAGATCTGTATGTGTAACCTGCAGGTAGCAGAGCTGTGTACTGTGTTACAGAGATGTATGTGTAACCTGCATGTAGCAGAGCTGTGTACTGTGTTACAGAGATGTATGTGTAACCTGCAGGTAGCAGATCTGTATGTGTAACCTGCAGGTAGCAGAGCTGTTTACTGTGTAGCAGTTCTGTATGTGTAACCTGCAGGTAGCAGAGCTGTGTACTGTGTAGTAGATCTGTATGTGTAACCTGCATGTAGCAGAGCTGTGTACTGTGTTACAGAGATGTATGTGTAACCTGCAGGTAGCAGAGCTGTGTACTGTGTAGCAGATCTGTATGTGTAACCTGCAGGTAGCAGAGCTGTGTACTGTGTAGCAGATCTGTATGTGTAACCTGCATGTAGCAGAGCTGTGTACTGTGTAGCAGAGCTGTATGTGTAACCTGCATGTAGCAGAGCTGTGTACTGTGTAGCAGTGCTGTATGTGTAACCTGCATGTAGCAGTGCTGTGTACTGTGTAGCAGAGCTGTATATGTAACCTGCATTTAGCAGTGCTGTGTACTCTGTAGTAGAGCTGTATGTGTAACCTGCATGTAGCAGAGCTGTGTACTGTTACAGAGATGTATGTGTAACCTGCAGGTAGCAGAGCTGTGTACTGTGTAGCAGATCTGTATGTGTAACCTGCATGTAGCAGAGCTGTGTACTGTGTAGCAGAGCTGTATGTGTAACTTGCATGTAGCAGAGCTGTGTACTGTGTAGCAGTGCTGTATGTGTAACCTGCATGTAGCAGAGCTGTGTACTGTGTAGCAGAGCTGTATGTGTAACCTGCATGTAGCAGAGCTGTGTACTGTGTAGCAGAGCTGTATGTGTAACCTGCATGTAGCAGTGCTGTGTACTGTGTAGCAGAGCTGTATTTGTAACCTGAATGTAGCAGAGCTGTGTACTGTGTAGCAGAGCTGTATGTGTAATCTGCATGTATCAGAGCTGTGTGCTGTGTAGCGGAGCTGTATGTGTAACCTGCATGTAGCAGGCTGTGTACTGTGTTACAGGGATGTATGTGCAACCTGCATGTAGCAGTGTTGTGTACTGTGTTACAGAGATGTGTGTGTAACCGCATGTAGCAGAGCTTTTTACTGTGTAACAGAGATGTGTGTGTAACCTGGGAACTATAAAAAAGTGTAAAATAAAACATAAAAATTCAGATCACCCCCCTTTTCCCAAAATGAAAATAAAAGAACTAAAAAAAAACACATCATGGGTGTCGCAACGTGTAAAAACACCCATTGTATAAAAATATATTCCCCATACGGCAAACGGCAAAACAGAAGAAAAAAAAGAGTCCAAATGTCCGATTCGCAGTTTTTGGTCGCTTCATTTGCTACAAAAATGTAAATAAAAAGTGATCAAAAAGTCTTAAACACCCAGAATGGTATCAGTGAAAAGTTCAGATTGCCCCGCAAAAAATGAGCCCCCATCCAGCTCTGTACACATAATTACAAAAAAGTTATAGAGCTCAAAATATGACGACAAAAAAAAAAATCTGATTCTGTAAATCTCCTGTCACTCCGAGTTACTCAGAATTGGTAGCCCTAATTAATAAATGCATGCAACATGAATGCATATATGCCGCTTCACACAGATCACAAGTGTTAGGCCTCTTGCACATGAACGTTGTTGGTCCATTCCGTGCATTGGGGACAGCAATTTGCAGTCCCCAATGCACGGGCAACGTGCGTGCAGCGGCCGGGACAGATCCAGACCCATTCAACTTGAATGGGTCCGTGAATATGTTCTACTTTTTTGCTGTGCGGAGGCATGGCCAGAAACACCATGGAAGCACTCTGTAGTGCTTCTGTGGGGATCCGATCCGTGTTTCTGTTCCGTTCAAGTGAATGGGTCGACATCACGGATGCGGGATGCACACGGCTGGTGCCCTGTGTATTGCGGAACCGCAGTATGTGGTCCACAATACGACCACAGGCACACAGCGACCATGTGCAAGAGGCCTTACAAAGATGGGATTTAAGGTGCACATCCTCTTGTGCTTCCCATATTCCACAGATTTATATCACGCAGCTACTTACAGTTGTGCTGATAAGTTTACATACCCTTGCAGAATTTATGATTTCTTAAAGGGGTATTCTCATCTTCCCTTTTTCATACTTACCTTCCTTGAGCGTGATGTTCACTTCCTGTATTCTTCTCCCGGCCGGGCCGCGCTTGCGCAGAAGACTGAAGATTCTCTCCCGGCCGGGCCGCGCATCCTGAACGCGCACGGCGCCGCGCATGTGCCATGGTGACTTATTCCTGGCCTGTATAGTACAGAGTCGGCGTGCGCATTCGCGGCTCTGTACTATACTGGCCAGGAAGAAGCCATCATGGCGCATGCGCGGCGGCATGCGCGTTCAGGACATTGCGCGGCCCAGCCGGGAGAGAATTTTCCGTCTTCTGCGCAAGCGTGGCCCGGCTGGATTCGACAGGAGAGGTGGCCGTGACCAGGGGAGACCAAAGACAACATCAGGTAAGAGGGGACTTATTTTCTAAAAAAGGATGGGAATTGGGTAATAAAATTTATTTAGAAAAATTATCACTGTCAAATCATTAACAGATTTACCGGTGATCATTAAGATGAGGATACCCCTTTAACCATTGTTCAGAGAAAATGAATGATAACACGGACACTTTTCTCTCGCTCATGGTTAGTGGTCGGCTGAAGCCATTTATGTCAAACAACGGTGTTTACTCTTTATAAATCATAATCACAACACAAACTCTCCAAATGACCCTGATCAGAAGTTTACACGCCCCAGTTATTAATACCATGTATTGCCCCCTTTAACATCAATGACAGCTTGAAGTCTTTTGTGGTAGTTATGGATGAGGCTCTTTATTTTCTCAGATGGTAAAACTGCCCATTCTTCCTGTTGAAAAAAAAAAAGCTATTCCACCACAGTTTTACGTGATTTTTATTTACAACATTCGATGTGCGATAAAACTGACTGGTTACTTTTATTCTACAGGTCAGATCGAATCCGGCGATACCTTATATGTATAGTTTTTCTTGCGTTTTAATAGTGATAAAAAAATTAAAATATCCAATTTTTTTTGTCGCCATATTTTGAGCCCCATAACTTTTTTGTAATTATGTGTACAGAGCTGGATGGGGCTCATTTTTTGCGGGGCAATCTAAACTTTTTACTGATACCATTCTGGGGTGTTTAAGACTTTTTGATCACTTTTTATTTACATTTTTGTAGCAAATGAAGTGACCAAAAACGGCGAATCGGACATTTGGACTCTTTTTTTTTTCTGTTTTGCTGTTTGCCGTATGGGGAATATATTTTTATACAATGGGCGTTTTTACACATTGCGAAACCCATGATGTATCTTTTATTTTAATTTTGGGAAAAGGGGGGTGATCTGAATATTTATGGTTTTTTTTTACACTTTTTTATAGTTCCCAGGTTACACACACATCTCTGTAACACTGTACACAGCTCTGCTACATGCGGTTAGACAAACTGCTCCATATACACAGTACACAGCTCTGCTACCTGCAGGTTGCACATACATCCCTGTAACACAGTACACAGCTCTGCTACATGCAGGTTACACATACAGCTCTGCTACATGCAGGTTACACATACATCTCTGTAACACAGTACACAGCTCTGCTACATGCAGGTTACACATACAGCTCTGTTACACAGTACACAGCACTTCTACATGCAGGTTACACACACATCTCTGTAACACAGTACACAGCTCTGCTACATGCTGTTACACACACTGCTCTATATACACAGTACACAGCTCTGCTACATGCAGGTTACACACACATCTCTGTAACACAGTACACATCTCTGCTACACAGTACACAGCACTGCTACCTGCAGGTTGCACATACATCCCTGTAACACAGTACACAGCTCTGCTACATGCAGGTTACACATACAGCTCTGCTACACAGTTCACAGCTCTGCTACATGCAGGTTACACATACAGCTCTGCTACACAGTACACAGCTCTGCTACATGCAGGTTACACATACAGATCTGCTACACAGTACACAGCTCTGCTACCTGCAGGTTACACGTACATCTCTGTAACACAGTACACAGGTCTGCTACCTGCAGGTTACACATACAGATCTGCTACACAGTACACAGCTCTGCTACATGCAGGTTACACATACATCTCTGTAACACAGTACACAGCTCTGCTACATGCAGGTTGCACATACATCTCTGTAACACAGTACACAGCTCTGCTACCTGCAGGTTACACATACAGATCTGCTACACAGTACACAGCTCTGCTACCTGCAGGTTACACATACAGATCTGCTACACAGTACACAGCTCTGCCACATGCAGGTTACACATACATCTCTGTAACACAGTACACAGCACTGCTACATGCAGGTTACACACACATCTCTGTAACACAGTACACAGCTCTGCTACATGCAGGTTACACACACATCTCTATAACACAGTACACAGCTCTGCTACATGCAGGTTACACACACATCTCTGTAACACAGTACACAGCTCTGCTACATGCAGGTTACACATACATCTCTATAACACAGTACACAGCTCTGCTACATGCAGGTTACACACACATCTCTGTAACACAGTACACAGCTCTGCTACATGCAGGTTACACACACATCTCTAGTACAGAGCTCTATTTGATGGCTACTGTTCTGTACACTCTACCAGCTGCTGTGCACATCTGACCCCTCCCACACATGTGACTCGTCACATGGTCATGACGTCATCACAGGTCCTTTGCCTCTCCAGCAGCTAGCAGCTCCGTCAGGTGAAGAGTGTGTGTAGTAGGGCGTATTTTGAGTTAGGGAGGACGGAGTTTTGGCTGATGTCTGAGGGAGGACAGAGTTTTAGCTGATGTCTGAGGTCTGATGGAGTTTTGCCTGACGGAGGACAGAGTTGTGTCTGATGTCTGAGGTCTGATGGAGTTTTGCCTGACGGAGGACGGAGTTTTGTCTGATGTCTGAGGTCTGATGGAGTTTTGGGTGACGGAGGACGGAGTTTTGTCTGATGTTTGAGGTCTGATGGAGTTTTGGGTGACGGAGGACGGAGTTTTGTCTGATGTCTGAGGTCTGATGGAGTTTTGGGTGACGGAGGACGGAGTTTTGTGTGATGTCTGAGGTCTGATGGAGTTTTGGGTGACGGAGGACGGAGTTTTGTCTGATGTTTGAGGTCTGATGGAGTTTTGGGTGACGGAGGACGGAGTTTTGTCTGATGTCTGAGGTCTGATGGAGTTTTGGGTGACGGAGGACGGAGTTTTGTGTGATGTCTGAGGTCTGATGGAGTTTTGGGTGACGGAGGACGGAGTTTTGGCTGATGTCTGAGGTCTGATGGAGTTTTGGGTGACGGAGGACGGAGTTTTGTGTGATGTCTGAGGTCTGATGGAGTTTTGGGTGACGGAGGACGGAGTTGTGTCTGATATCTGAGGTCTGATGGAGTTTTGCCTGATGGAGGACGGAGTTTTGTCTGATGTCTGAGGGCTGATGGAGTTTTGTCTGACGGAAGACGGAGTTTTGTCTGATGTCTGATGGAGTTTTGCCTGACGGAGGACGGAGTTTTGTCTGATGTCTGATGTCTGATGGAGTTTTGCCTGACGGAGGACGGAGTTTTGTCTGATGTCTGAGGGCTGATGGAGTTTTGCCTGACGGAGGACGGAGTTTTGTCTGATGTCTGAGGGCTGATGGAGTTTTGCCTGACGGAGGATGGAGTTGTGGATGATGTCTGACGATGTCCTAATATGTATGCCGTACATTAGTGATTTTGAGCCAAAACCAGGTGCGGCTCTAAACACAGAACAGGAGCAGATATTTCCCTTATACCTTATCCCTGTGAAGGCTCCAATCCTGGTTTTGGCTCACAATCACTGATTGAAAATCACTGACCAAAACACTGACATGTGGAGGCTTTATAGAAACATTGAAGAATTATGACAAGCAATGAGAGAGAAAAGAGGGGTATGATTTTAAAACAGTGTGTGCACAGAAACAGTCCAGACGTTGCAGGGGAGCATACGTACTGTATGGAAATGGATCAACCTGAACTGAAAACCAATTATAATTGAAGCTCTACCCATTCAGCTCTGCAGTCAATTCCAGGTATACAGTGTGGCTTCTATCATACCTACTTTAGTGTTACATGCATTTGTTGACATGAAGTACATATTTTCCTATATTTAAATATCCAAAATTGTGACTTATCAGTCCCACCCAAGTAACAACCCAAAATGCCTACTTTTGGGGTAAATTTAAATAATTCCACCCTTTGGCCCTTTTGGTGCAATTGTCTAGCCCAATCAGGACTGTTGGCATGTATGATAATGCCCGAAAACAGAACTGTGTGGAAGCCTAAAGTCATTCCTTGCCTATACATAGTCAGCAATTCCCCCGTCATTGTGCTCCAGTTGTTTGTTTCTAGTTTAGTACATTTATCTATTTGTATGACATACACTAAGGCAGAGATAATACTTTGCAATTGACTGAGGATTTTCAGAGCTTGTTGGCAATTACGAGATGTGAAAGCGTAGCACAGAAAAATGTTTGTTACGAGAAACAAACATAAACACTTTGCTTTCTAATGTGGAAAATGATGTTGTCACGTTAACAAAAGCTTTGCGTAGCTCCCATCTTCTTGCCCCAGACGTTTTCGTTTATTTTCAGCTCTAGTGATAACATATGGAGAAGCAGTGCTTTCTTAAGAATTACAAGGCAATATGTTTAAATAAACTTGCTCCTGTGATTAGGCTTCCCCATGTGAACATGGATTTCCAGATGTTTCTCATGGTTAAGGTTCTGCTGAAAGTGCCATCAGATAGAGTTTTAACTGAAGGACCACCAACAATTGATTGGAATTGAAAGCAGTCTGTAAAGTGCATGTTTTGGGATAGTAAACTGACAATCCTTTTCTTGTTAAAGTTTATCCTCAGTGGATAACTTAAAAGTCAGCTATCTATGCAGCCATAGCAATAATAAAAAGGAAGAGTAGATAGTTTCTGTTATATAATTTTTCTAATCTATACGATGATAGATTTGTATAGCAATGGATCCTGGAACAATGGTATAAACCTATGCCAGAAAATATATCTCATAACATAACGGTATATTTACCATACCACAATTTACAACTATCATACAGACATTTAGATTAGCTCTTGTCCAAGAGAAAGCTGTGTCTGCAGTGCCACCTAGTAGAAGTAGCTAGCCTATAGTCCAACCTTTTAATATGCCCTGCACCATGACTAAGAATATTAGCCAAATCAAGAGCCTTCCCCTAATGGAAGCTCTGCGTAGAGGTGTTTTGAGGTATTTGCCCCTTCTCAGCACAGAGGAGAATGCTTGGTTGGCAAGGTGAGAGAAGGCCTTTGAAAAATGTCTTGGGGGTACTTTCCCCTAACAAAGACCCCTTGAGACCTATGTGAAAGGCTAATCACTCACTTTTAATACTGCTATCTATAGTTGGGTCTCCTTTTCCTTTTGGAGAAGGCTTTTGGTTTGGTTTTAGTATATTCCCTGGTCATTTTGCAAGGCCTGTTTAAAAGTCAGACATTTGACAATAGGGTAGCTACCTCCACTAGGTGGCATTACACATACAGGGCTAATCTGCATATCCTTTTTTCCTGCCAGCATTTAATGAACTTCCACCAGTTCCGGTACTCTCTAAGGGTCCATTCACACGTCCGTTGTTTCTTTCCTGATCTGTTCCTTTTTTTTTGCGGAACAGATCTGGACCAGTTCTGTACCCATTCATTTTCAATGGGTCCTGAAATAAATCGGACAGCACAATGTCCGATTTTTTTCAGGACCCATTGAAAATGAATGGGTACAGAACTGGTCCAGATCTGTTCCGCAAAAAACGGAACAGATCAGGAAAGAAACAACGGATGTGTGAATGGACCCTAAAGGAAAGAACATCACTCCCGTTTCAACATCTATACATGAATTTTGTATTTGAATAATATAATCAATAATAATATTGCTTTCCAGGGTTCAATATTTGCAGGGAATAAGAATGATTTGGATTGTGAAGATCAATAAAGATTATCCCTACTATTTGATTTGCTGGTCCATATTATCAGGACTTGAATATTCAGCATGAAGCATAAATGTTGAGCGTGAATATTTGAATCGCAAATTTTAATCGTGAATATCGCCACTTCGAGAATTTGCTAATATTTTGACTATAGTGCTATGTATTCGTATTCGCGAATAGTGTTGAATATTATGATCACACATTTATTGTGAATTTATTGCGAACTTATCGTGAATATATTACATTGCTGTTTTTTGCAATCAAATAAACAATGACTGGAGATCACAAATTCTAAAATTTGCTAATTTATGGCAAATATTCATCCAAAAATTCACAAAATATTGCGAATTCGAATATTGCCTATGCCGCTCATCACTATGAAGCATGTGGTTCAGCTTAGCTAGCAGGCCAGCTAAAAGCTTAGTGGCTGAAAAACTAAAAGCAATTCCATCTCAACATTTATCAACCTTATACCTTCCAAGTATTTCTTTGAAGTTTCTTGTGAAGACACATCTTTTACCAATGGTATTGCCATACCTTATCATATAAATATGGAAATCATAAAATTTTTGTTTTATTTTTAGGGTGTACTCTAATGCAATCCCACTAGAGTACCAGAAAAATAAAGACTCCTCTGTTGGACCAAGGTTCTGACACAATAATGTGCCCCAAAGGTTCAGCAAAAAAGAACCCATTTTATGGTTCAATCTCTTTTTATTAAAGGGGTTATCCCATCTTAGACAATGGGGGCATGTCGCTAGGATATTCCCCCATTTTCTGATAGGTGCGGGTACCACATTTGGGACCCACACCTACCAGGAGAACAGAATCGGGGAGAGCTGTGGCTGGAGGACCCTGGATTTCCCGGGGTCCGTACACCACCAGGCGCAGCTCCCCACCTCCCCCATTGAAGTGAATGGGAGCGCACCGCGCATGCGGGGCCACCGCTTCCATTCATTTCTATGGGGCCGACGGAAACAGCCGAGCCAGCGCTTGGCTATTTTCGGTGGCTCCATAGAAAAGAATGGAGGGCGGCTGCACATGAACAGTGCGCCCTCCTCAAGTTTCTCCGCTCCGTTCTCCTTGTAGGTGCGGGTCCCAGAGGTGGGACCAGCACCTATCAGACAATGGGGACATATCCTAGCGATATGCACCCATTATCTCAGATGGGATAACCCCTTTAAGCAATTTTGAAATACAATTAAATAGTGATATTAGCATGAAAACATTGTGTCTCCAGCAGTAAAGCTTGATATAATGCAGTATCATAGGCAAATGTAACTGTATAGTTGGATGGAATACCAAAGGCAGATATAATAGAGATAGTAATGTAACCTAAACAGAAACATAGGCATAAGGCACTATTTGTTGTAAAGTACAAAAGGTAAGGTATATAGAAACAATAAGACAGACAAAAAGGAACACAGACTCACAGACTTACAAGGGAGACCGGACAGATACACGAGGTTAGAATGGGTAAGAGAATATAGCTTATTAAAGACACTGACCATCTAGGTGACCTGTGAAGGAACAACACCATTGATCAGCCAGTCCTTGAAAATCAAAGACTTGCTGAACTGAAGCCAAGGCTCCCAAGCCCGTGAAAATGAAGATACTAGGTCGTGATCTTCTGCTCTGAGCTCCTCCATGCGAACAAGGATATCGAGTGCAGATACCCAAGTTATTCTCTGAAGACTCTCAGTTGATCTCCATCGACGGGGAATTATTTGTCTCATGGCCAAAACAAAAAGTCTGAGTGCTCCTCTCTTAATCTGTTGGATCAGACACAGAAAAACAGATAACAAGGCTACTGTAGGTGAGGGAGGAATAGTAGACCCGTAAAGAGAATTATATAGGGTGAAAACATTTTGCCACAAAGAAGCCACCCCGGGCACTCCCACCAGATGTCTAGCATTGTACCAACTGCAGCTGAGAAATGCCAGCAAGTGTCAGGTACAGAAGGATAAAACTGGTGGAGCTTTACTGGTGTCCTATACCATCAAGTCAGTATCTTATAGTTGAGTTCCTGTAGTCTACACGACACTGATGATTTATGAGTAGAGTTGAGCGGACACCTGGAAGTTGGGGTTAGATGGGTTCGGACGAAATTTAAGTTCAGGACCAGAACTTGAGACGAACTTGACTCCGAACCCGTACCCCATTGAAGTCAATGGGGACCTGAACTAAAATGGCTCTAAAAAAGTCATGGAAAGGGCTTGAGGGCTGCAAAAGGTAGCAAAATATATTTAAGAGTATGGCAAGTGCTCTGCAAACAAATGTGGATAGGGAAATTACTTAAAATAACATAAAATATGTAAAAATAAAAAATAATAATCGTGATCTAGGAGGAGGAGGTCCATATGGAGTAGAAGGTTGAGGAGGTGGTGGATTTGGTGGTGTAGGTGGAAGCGGCAGAGATAGCCAACACTGGTATTTTATTTTTTTGTTTAATACTAGTGGGAAATATAAAAAATAAAACAAAGAAAAAGTGCGTTGGAGTAGAACTATGGCTGGGTGAGGCCAGTATACATGTCTATTCTGCACAAGGTACGGACAAGTCCTGTGGGATCCCTGCCTGGTTAATTTAAATGAACGTGAGCTTGTCCACATTGGCTGTGGACAGGTGGCTGCGCTTGTCTCTGATAACCCCTCCTACCGTGCTAAACAAAAGTTCAGACAATACACTGGCTGCAGGGAAGGCCAGCACCTCCAAGGCGTAAAGGGCAAGCTCAGGCCATGTGCCCAATTTGGAGACCCAGAAGTTGAAGGGGGCAGACCTATCAGTCAGTAAGTGTAGGCGTTTGCACACATACTGCTCCACCATGTTGCTGAAATGCTGCCTCCTGCTAAGATGTTCCATATCAGCTGGTGGTGCTGGTTGTTGTGGCGTGCTGACAAAGCTTTTCCACATTTCAGCCATGCTAACCCTGCCTTCTGAGGTGCTCGTGGTGCCCCTGCTGCATTGGCAACCTCTTCCTCCTCCTCAGCCTTCGCCTTGTGCTTCTTCTGAGCCCCCACTGTCAGGGGGGAATGCTATCAGCAGAGAGTCTATCAGGGTGCACTTGTAGTTGCGCATCTTCCGACCAGTAACAGACTTTTTTTTATTAAATTTAGTTCCCTGTCAGCAATGCAGAGCAGGGTTTATTTGGAGGCCAAAATGGGTTAATGTCACCCAACAATGAAACAGACGAATTTTAGAAATTTAGGTCCCTGTCATCTAGGCAGAGCAGGGGGATTTTGAAGGGAAAAATGGGTTAATGTCACCCAACAATGGAACAGACTAATTTTTTAAACTTATTGCCCGGTCTGCTATGCAGTGCACTCCAATATTTATTTTTCTTTTTACAGTTTATTTTAGGTACAAAAACTTTTTTTCAAAATGTCAATATATGACTATTGGCGCCAAAATCATAATATACATTATTTATAATTCATAAGCCATAGTATGTCCCGACGTTTCGGTCCTCAAGACCTTTTTCAGGGGATCTGTGGAGAAGTTTAGATATATAATTTTTATATCATTGATCTATGTTTCCGGCGGTCATATCGTTTTGAAAGCATATTAAACAAGTGCTCGTTTGATCTAATGCTTTTGACTATAGACAAGGCTCATCAAACAATTGGCGAACTAACGAAACAGATTGAATCCACAGAGAATCAACTTTCATCAGTATTGCCATCAGAGGAGTGGACAAGCCTAAAGGAGAAAACAACCAAACAGATCACCGAATTCCAGAAACAGACAGAGAACAGGAAAAGAACAAAATTTATCAGAGACGCGGAAGACTACCGTTCCAACCGAGTTTACAGGTGGAGGGATCCCAATTTTCGCCCACCACGAGATAACCGTCAACAACACTTCTCCGCAAGTTCCTCTGGATCCGAAAGTGACCGACCCTACAATCAATATAATCCCCAACCTTTTTTAGGACGAGGACGGATACGACAACGCTACAACAGAAACGAACGAGGAGGGGCAAAAGGCACAGACACCGACAGCAGAATCCAGACCCGGTCCCAGGTAAAGTTGAGAACTTAGTAATCAATATCTCCTCCTTGAACTTATCTCCAGCACATATCGCTGTCCTACAGAAAGGATTAACTTTCTGTCCTACCACTCCTCTGAACACATTCCATTTAGAATTAGAATTACAGCGATTCTTTCGCAATATAAGATTGAAGACCCATTTTAATCAGACAGATTCCTCTTCCATTACACCGCAAATCAATACATCAGACCCTCTATTACTTAAGAATTTAGATCTGAGATCAAAAAGTACATTCATGCCTCCTAGAACCTATCATCCAGCAGAAACTTACATCTCCTTTACATACCAATCTATACAACAGATCATTAAAGCTCAACAGACCGGCAAATTTAGACACACTAATAATCTTCCCATAGAGGAGCAAAGGGCTATTACAGAATTACAAACTAATCAGGACATTATCATCAAACCCGCTGACAAAGGGGGTGCAATTGTGGTCATGAACAAATCTATGTATATTAACGAAGTAGAAAAACAATTGAGTGATCTTACCACCTATGTGCCTTTACCATCCAACCCAACATTAATGTTAGCTAAAAAAATTCAATCCACCTTATTGCACTATCATGAACTAGGTATAATTGATACCAAAACTGTAACTTACCTTACTAAACAACATCCAATAACCCCAGTCTTCTATATTCTGCCCAAGATACACAAAAATCTCGAGAACCCCCCTGGAAGACCAATTGTGGCCTCCACAGAATCTATCCTATCTCCTCTTTCCATCTATTTAGACCGGATACTCACCCCCCTGATTAAGACGTCACGATCATTTTTATTAGATACCAACGATTTCATTTCCAAAATCAAACAAATACAACCAGAATCAGATACTATCCTGTTAACCATGGATGTTAATAGTTTATATACGTCAATTGAACATGATAAAGGTATTCAAGCCACAGCTCATTTACTTTCCACTTCTTCTACTCTAACCTCTTTACAACAGGAATTCTGCTTATCTCTCCTTACGTTAGTACTAAAAGAAAACTTCTTCCTCTTTGGTGATCAGTACTATGTTCAAAAACGGGGTACCGCAATGGGGGCTAATGTAGCTCCGCCCTATGCAAACGCTTTTATGATCCACTTCGAGGAACAGTTTGTTTACACCCATCACCTCTTCCAACAACATGCTAAAATATGGCTCCGTTTTATCGACGACATTTTCTGTTTGTGGAGAGGCCCTACACCCAGCGCTCTACAATTCCATCACTATCTTAATAATGTTTATCCAGAACTTGGCTTTACAATTATCACTAATACAGAAAGAATCAGCTTTTTAGATACCGTAGTACTCAAAAACCCATCAGGACATATTCAATTTGATCTTTACAATAAACCTACAGATAGGAACAGCTTATTACATTATACCAGCAACCACTCAAGAGCAACTAAAGCGTCACTTCCTAAATCCCAACTAACAAGACTTGAAAGGATAGTGTCAGATCCATCAACACTACAACAGAGACAATTAGATATGAAATCAAAATTCATACAAAGAGGCTACCCTGACCGACTGATTACCAATCAACCAACAATACCCAAGAAAACTACTTCACATACTATCATTCCCACACCCCGTATGCCATGTATCCTCACATATCATCCTCTCGCTCCAAAAATTCAACAAACCATCAGGAAACAATGGTCTATACTGTCACAAGCATACCCAGAGATTCCAGAATTTCAGTCTCCCCCTCTTACATGTTATAAAAGATCAAAAAACATTAGGGACCACCTCATCCGTGCAGACATTGGACCTATTAACAAAATACCCAAACAACGATTTCTACAGAATCCCAAATATGGCACCTTCCCGTGCCTACATTGTGCTCAATGTTCGAGTGTGATCAAGGGTTCCTTCATCACACATCCACATACTGGCAAGAGGTTCCCAATCAAAGGATATTACACTTGTGACTCGACATTTGTCGTATACCTTATTAAATGCCCGTGTGGACTTTGCTATGTAGGCGAAACCACACAACAAGTAAGGAATCGCATTTCTAAACATAAATCCACCATTAGGACTGAACAATTGTTGCTACCAATCCCAGCACATTTTAAGGAACATAACCACCAGATCTCGTCCCTTCGTTACCAAGTCCTGGAACAAGTGAATACCCCACGGAGAGGCGGTAACAAAATTAAAATATTGAAACAAAGAGAAAGTTTTTGGATACATCGACTGGACACCTTAACCCCTAGAGGCCTTAACCGCGAATGTGACTTTTATTGTGATCTCTAAATATTTATCTTTATTTTTCAGTATCTTGGATTGATATGGTGTCATAATGTTAATTCAATGATATTGATTTGCATATACTTTTTCCTCTATTTCAGGCTCCCTAGTCGGATTATTATAGTCAATACACGAGTTGGTGAGATAACTTTACCCCACCCAACCCCCCGCTGCCTCCCCTTCCCCTTCCTTCCCCCCTTTTCCCTTCTTCCCTTTCCCCTCCCCTCCCTTCTCTTCCCTTACCTTCCTTCCCTTCCTTTCCCTCTCATCATTGATTAGAACACAGTATAAGAACAGAGGATATTCATGTACTTATGTGTATGGATATATGTACACATATATATACATACACATATGCGTATATATAATTATCTGTATGTCTATAACCATTCAATGTTCCGCGTTTTCGTAAATTGTTTCATATCTCAACATTATGTAAATACATAGGATTGTCAATTTTTCCATATGTGTGCATACATATGCATATACAGGTGCATATGTGTGTATGCATATATGCTTATATAAGTACACTTGTATATGTATAAACATATGTATAAACATGTGGCTACTACTTATTATATTGTACTTTATACAGTATTTTCTTATTATCTAAGTCTTCTATCTATCAGTAGTATAATTCATATGTAGGGTTTCATACAACCCCAAATATTATAGATACAACCCCCTTTTCATCTTATATAATCAAACAGCAGACCGATCCTAATAAAGTTTTCCTTATTCAAAGGATAGACACTGCAGTGTCTTTGATTCTAAATGCGCATGCGCATACTGGGTGCTGCGATCGCACGGCTCACATGACGTCTCCGGCGATCATGTGACCCACCGAACGCAGGCAGAGACATAGCGCTCATAGGTCAAGCGCTCCTAATACTTCCGGTCTTACGGCTTAAATTGCGGACATGCAGACGCCAACATAGCGCCTGCATTATGCCGATTATAACCCAGCCATGGTAAGCTCATGCATCAAATACTCATTATACACAGTTATCTTACTCTGCTGATTGATTTTATATTGTTTTATCCTGACTACTCTTCATCCCCATATAGATTTATATTGATTTATATTGACTACTCTTTATCTCTATATTTCTCTTATTACTCCAGTCTAGCCTGATTAG
The DNA here is from genome assembly GCF_014858855.1 of Bufo gargarizans. NCBI lineage: Eukaryota > Metazoa > Chordata > Amphibia > Anura > Bufonidae > Bufo > Bufo gargarizans. The sequence continues at coordinate 319,929,251 of NC_058083.1, forward strand.
GTTAATTCTTGGTTGAAACTTATGATTTATTGATGAAATTATAGAAATAGCTTATCTAGATTACTATGCCTCCTTCATATTATAAACGGTATCTGTTTAACCAGTCTCACATCCCTCTTACTTTACCTACCATTTTACTCTTCCTATACTATAATTTATTATCTGAGATTTCTATATATGATCCCTTCCTTTGTATTTTCTCTTATAATATGTGTCAATAATACACTATGACCGCCGGAAACATAGATCAATGATATAAAAATTATATATCTAAACTTCTCCACAGATCCCCTGAAAAAGGTCTTGAGGACCGAAACGTCAGGACATACTATGGCTTATGAATTATAAATAATGTATATTATGATTTTGGCGCCAATAGTCATATATTGACATTTTGAAAAAAAGTTTTTGTACCTAAAATAAACTGGAAAAAGAAAAAGAAATATTGGAGTGCTGTGGATTATCTCTATTTATTTGACGACTGACGTCCTCCACGAGCACCCTTCACCCTTCACCCGTAAATCTCTCTTAATTGCTATGCAGTGCAGGCAGCAAAGGTACTTTATTGCCAAAAAAAAGTTATTTTCTCACACACAATGCAACAGATGGATTTAACAGTATTTCTTTAACTACCAGAAATACAGCACAGGGCAAAAAGGTACTTTATTGCACCCCAGAAAAAGTTTTTTTTTTAAACCCTAAATGAAACAGATGGATTTAACTGAGATTATATCGCGCTCTTACAAATGAAGCACAGGTTTTTTTTTACATAAAAAATAGTGGATATGTCACCCCTACAATGGAACAGATGGATTTGCTGAATTTATGTGCCTGCCTGTCACATGTGCAGGCCTCACAGGTACTTTACACCCAAAAATGGGAATTTGAAGCCCAAAAATGTAACAGCGATATTTACTGGTTTTATTTGACTGACAGGAACACAACGTAGGCCGCAAATGTACTTTCTAGCAACAAAATGTGAATTTTTCAACAAAAAACTACAGTAGTTGTCGGTTTTATTGGACTGTCAGGAATGCAGCACAGGGCAAAAGGGTACTTTATTGCCCCCAAAAAAGAGTTTTTTTAAACCCTAAATGAAACAGATGGATTTAACTGAGATTATATTTCACTCTCACAAATGAAGCACAGGGCTTTTTTTACATAAAAAATGGTGGATATGTCACCCCTACAATGGAACAGATGGATTTTCAGAATTTATGTGCCTGCCTGTCACATGTGCATGCCTCAGAGGTAGTTTACACACAAAAATGGGAATTTGAAGCCCAAAAATGTAACAGCGGTATTTACTAGTTTTATTTGATTAACAGGAATACAAAGCAGGCCGGAAATGTACTTTCTAGCAACAAAAATTAGAATTTTTCAACAAAAAATTTAACTGCAGTATTTCGCAGTTTTATTGGACTGTCAGAAATGCAGAACAGGGCACAAAGGTACTTTTTACTTTAACCATAAATGAAACAGATGGATTTAACTGAGATTATATATTGTGAATATGTCACCCTACAATGGAACAGATGAATTTGCTGAATTTATGTGCCTGCCTGTCAAATATGCAGTGCAGGCCTCAAAGGTACTTTACAACAAAAAATGTAAATATGTCACAACACAATGGAACAGATGAATTTAACTGATTATATTTCACTCTAAAAAATGCAGCACAGGGGTACTTTACAGAAAAAATGGGGATATGTCACCCCCTGGGTCCCTGAACTCACAGACGGTATTATTTTCCATTCCCCTGGCACATATGGGGCAACTACAGTACCCTGAAAGATTATCAAAATTAGGGCTATTCACTTTAGAAAAAAGACGACTGAGGGGAGATCTAATTAATATGTATAAATATATCAGGGGTCAGTACAGAGATCTCTCCCATCAGCTATTTATCCCCAGGACTGTTACTGTGACGAGGGGACATCCTCTGCGTCTGGAGGAAAGAAGGTTTGTACACAAACATAGAAAAGGATTCTTTACGGTAAGAGCAGTGAGACTATGGAACTCTCTGCCTGAGGAGGTGGTGATGGTGAGTACAATAACGGAATTCAAGAGGGGCCTGGATGTATTTCTGGAGCGTAATAATATTACAGGCTATAGCTACTAGAGAGAGATTGTTGATCCAGGGAGTTATTCTGATTGCCTGATTGGAGTCGGGAAGGAATTTTTTATTCCCCTAAAGTTGGGAAAATTGGCTTCTACCTCACAGTTTTTTTTTTCCTTCCTCTGGATCAACTTGCAGGCCGAACTGGATGGACAGATGTCTTTTTTCGGCCTTATGTACTATGTTACTATGTTACTATATGCAGTGCAGGTACACTTTAAAAATGGGTATATGTCGGCCACTGAACTACAAGAACAGGATTAAATGATTGTCCCTAGCACATATGCAGTGCTGGTGCACTGCTGTTGCACAAAATGGCCGCTGATGCCCACCTAACTAACAGACGAATTTAAACTTTTTTTTCAGTCTCACTGGGGTCAGGGCAGGGTACAAAAATGTTGCATTGCACCCCCAAACAAAAAACGCTGTAGATCGCAGACTTCACACCAAATGCAGATATCAGAGTCTTTCCTAATCTCTCCCTCACAGCAGCAGCATCCTATCCCTACAACTTGTAAGAGCAGAGTAATGTACGGCGCTACGTGACTACAGCTTATATAGGGGCTGGGTCACATGCTGCACTTGGCCAATCACAACCATGCCATTAGTAGGCATGGTTGTGATGGCTTCTAAGGGCACACAAGTTAAACACTTGTTGATTGGCTGCCCTGTAGCCTTTCAACAAGCGCCATTAAATCTCCTTCATTTTATTGTGCACTTAGTGCAGGGATAGATATGACAGGCACTAGGCACAGTGATTAGGAAAGACTTTACTTACAAAATATTAGTATATAACAGTTCAGGGATAGCTTAGAGATAGTGTAGAGATATGATAGGGGGACTTTAACCACACTATAAGGAGAATGCAGGGGCCAATTGAACAGTGTAACACTTGGCTATTAGAGAAGTCATTCTATTACACCTTGCTGCACTAATTGGGGTTAAAAAGTGTTCTCATACTAGTGATTTTAGGTTGTTTGTAATTCCATTAATACTCGATTCTGTTATTGGGGTGAAACTGTGGCTTGATATTATAGATTTTGTGGTGTTCACGTTCTTTAATACATAAGTAATTCCATTAATCCTTGATTCTGTAATTGGGGTGAAATTGCGGTCTGATACTACTCATTTGAGGGGATTCACAATGTTATTTTACATAAGAAATTCCATTAAGCCTTGATTCTATAATTGGGGTGAAATTGCAATCTGATACTACTGATTTTGGGGTGTTTATGTTTTATTTATACATAAGTAATCCCATTAATCCTTAACTCTGTAATTGGGGTAAAATTGTGTCCTAATACTACTGATTTTGGGGTGCTTATTAGTGTTGGGCGAGCATGCTCGGCCGAACACGAGTTCAGCTCGAGCATCGCTATGCTCGGCACATCGAGGTGTTCGGCCGAACACCACGTGTGCTCGAGCTCAATGCTCGAGTCTCCTCCCCGCACGTTTGTTGGCTGCTACGCAGACAATAAACGTGCAGGTAAGTACTGTTATTCACTGTAATGCTGTAGCTATGTTGGATACTGGCTTTATTGTGATTAGCTGGCCGGAACGCTTCATCGGGTGCAATTTAGCACCCAATGACACTTGTTCAGCTCAGTCATAGGCCTCATGCACACGACTGTTGTTGTGTCCCGTGTCCTGTCCTATTTTTTTCACGGACATCGGTTCGTGGACCCATTCAAGTTAATGGGTCAGTGAAAAAACGCAGAGGCACGCCAGATTGTCATCCGCGTCCGCTCGTCCGTTTTTTTCCTTTCATTTGCATGGCAAACTTGACTTAGATTTTTATTTTATTTTCCTTCATGTCTGGAGATCCTCCAAAATTAAAGGAAGACACACGGAAACAAAAATGGACACGGATCACGGAACAACGGAACCCCTTTTTGTGGACCGCAAAAAACAACTGTCGTGTGCATGAGGCCTTAGTCAGGGAGAGCTGTGCTGAAGAAGGGACAGATAGTGTAGGGAGTGAAATAGTAATATTTTATTGAAAAAACTTGTTAGAGATCCAAAAGTTATTTTAAGGACTATTGTTGTATCTGGGAGCAATATATATTTTGGGACTTTTCCCGTAGACGGTGTCCACTGCGGACAGTTACATTACCAGTGCTATATCTCCTGTAAAACGTTTGCATATCCGAAATATCAGTGACAATAAGTGTAATTTTTTTGCTGCTGGTGGCAGCGACATTATCTGCGCTACATCTCCTGTGTAACGTTTGCACAGCTTAAAAATATCTGTGACATCCAGGGTACTTTTTCCGTAGACGGTGTCCGCTGCGGACAGTTACATTACCTGCGCTACATCTCCTGTATAACGTTTACACATGCTAAATATCAGTGACATTCGTTCAGTGTAATTTTTTATTAGCCGTTGGTGACAGCGAAATTACTTGCGCTATACCTCCTGTATAACTTTTGAGCGTCGTAAATATCAGTGACATTAATTCAGTGTCATTTTTTATTAGCTGCTGGTGACAGCAACATTACTTGCAATATACCTCCTGTACATTTGCATGTTCTAAATATCAGTGACATTAATTAAATTAAATTTTTTATTAGCCGCTGGTGAAAGCGACATTATTTGCGCTATGCCTCCTGTATAACATTTGCGTATCCTAAATATCAGTGACATTAATTCGGTGTCATTTTTTATTAGCCGCTGGTGACAGCAACATTATCTGCGCTACATTTCCTGTGTAACGTTTGCGCAGGACATTCATTCAGTGCAATTTTTTATTAGGCGGTGGTGACACCATTCAGTGACATTCAGTGACATTCATTCAGTGCAATTTTTTATTAGGCGGTGGTGACAGAGACATTACTTGAGCTATACCTCCTGTATAACCTTTGCGCGTCATAAATATCAGTGACATTAATTCACTGCAATTTTTTATTAGCTGCTGGTGACAACGACATTACTTGCGCTATACCTCCTGTATAACATTTGTGCGTCCTAAATATCAGTGACATTAATTAAGTGTAATTTTTTATTAGCCGCTGGTGACAGCGACATTACTTGCGCTATACCTCCTGTATAATGTTTGCGCATCCTAAAATTATCTGTAACATTCAGCGTCCTTTTTTCATAGACGATGCAGACAGTGACATTATCTGTGCTATGTACATCTCCTGTTTAACGTGTGTGCATCCTAAAAATATCTATGACATTCTGTGTACTTTATTTGCGCATGCACTTACAAAACATGCGCTACTGTACGTGTGACATACGTGCAAGCATATATACTATTTAATATGCGCAAGACGAGCAGTAAGGGACTGGGAAGTGGCCGTGCTGCTGATTGTGCACGCAGAGGCCGTGGCCCTGTTCGCAGTTAAACTGTGCCTGCTGCCAGAGAACAAGAAACACACTCATCCACGATAACTAGCTTCATGTCCCAGTTTGCAGGGCGGCGCAGGACACCACTCTCGAAGTCACACCAGTGCGACCAGGTGGTCGGTTGGATTGCAGCAGATAATGCTTCCAGTCGGTTAAGCACCACCCTGTTTTCCACAAAGTGCAGTCTCAGTAGCCAAGAGTCTGATCAACAGAATCCTCACCCTGATACTCCTTCCTATCACCATGGGGTTTTTGGCAAACAAGTGATCCCAACTTGGATATTCCAAGGAGCACTTTTCATCGCCATTCCTTGATTTGGGCCTCTCAACAAGCCTGCTTGAAGAGGGACATGAGGAGATATTGTGCCCTGATTCCCAAACTCTTGAGCATCCACAGTCACAAGAAGATGATGGTGGGGAACGGCAATTAGTGTTTCACAAGGTGGATGATCATGATGAGACGCAGTTGCCAATAAGTCAACGACAATTAGTGTTTCAAGAGGTTGAGGATGAGGATGAGACACATTTTTCAATAACTGAGGTTGTTGTTAGGTCAACAAGTCAGGAGGATAACCAGAGTCAGGAAGTGGAAGAGGAGGTGGTGGACGATGAAGTCACTGACCCAACCTGGAAGGTGGCAAGCGGAGCGAGGACAGCAGTACAGAGGAGGAGGAATCCGCAGCACTGCAACAGGCTGGAAGAGGCAGTGGGGTGGCAAAAGGGAAAAGGCAGACCACACCAAACAGGCCTGCAACTGTTCCTTGAAGCACCCCCTTGCTGCAATCTCCCTTGCTGCAATCTCCCTTGCCAAGGGGTAGGGGTTCCGCAGTCTGGCGCTTTTTTGAGGAAAGTGCGGACAAAAAAGAATTGTCATTTACCACCTGTGCCGTACCAAAATAAGCAGGGGCATGAACATTATCAACCTCACCACCACCAGCATGATCCGCCACATGGCATCAAAACACCCTATTAAGTGGGCCGAATGCCTGGGTCCACAATCAGTGTCTGCGGGTCACACCACTGCCTCCTCTTCACCTGTGTTATGTGCTGGCCAATCCCCTGTCCAAGACGCAGGTCCGGATGCCTCCCGCCAAGCACCTGGACCATCGCAATCACAATCAGCTAGCACACCCACTTCTGTGTCTCAGCGCAGCATACAGATGTCTGTACCCCAGGCCTCTGAACGAAAGCGCAAATACCCAGCCACCCACCCACAGGCCAAAGCACTAAATGCGCACCTTTCCAAATTGCTGGCCCTGGAAATGTTGCCATTTAGGCTTGTGGACACTGAGGCTTTCCGCAGCCTGATGGCTGTGGCCGCCCCGTGTTACTCTGTCCGCAGCCGTCATTATTTTTCATGATGTGCAGTCCCAGCCTTACACCAGCATGTGTCCCGTAACATCACCCGTGCCCTGACCAATGCAGTTATTGATAAGGTCCACTTAACACTGACACATGGACAAGTGCTTTTGCCCAGGGACGCTACATTTCCCTGATGACACACTGGGTGAACGTTGTGGAGGCCGGGAGCGAGTCGTACCATAGGATGGCATAGGTGCTAATGACATCAAGGATTGCTAGCCCTACTTCCATCAGGGTTTCTGCCACCACCTACATTAGTGGCTGCAACCCCCCCTTCTCCTCCGCCTCCTCCTCCAGTTTCACCTCTGAATTATCATCTTGCAGCACCAGTCAGTCATCAGGAAGTAGCTGAAAGCATTGTAGCACTGCAGTGGGAAGCATCAACAGGCCGTGCTTAACCTGATCTGCTTAGGTGGCAAACACCACACCACTGCAGAGCTATGGCAGGGAATAAGAGACCAGACTGAGCTATGGCTCTCGCCACTCAACCTACAACCAGGAATGGTTATGTATGATAATGGCTGTAACTTGGTAGAGGCTTTGGAGCTTGGCAAGCTCATACACATTCCATGTCTAGCCCATGTGTTCAGCCAGCTCACCGACTGTTGCGCGACGTGAGCATGCGATGGAACTCCACGTTCCACATGTTGGCCAGGCTTTGTGAGCAGAAGAGGGCAGTAGTGGAATACCAGCTGGAACATGGTTGTCGCCTTTCCAGTCAGCTTCTGCTCTTCACAAGTGATGAGTGGGCATTGATGTCTGACCTCTGTGAGGTTTTACACAACTTTGAGGAATCAACACAGATGGTGAGCAGCAAAAACGCTATTATCAGCGTAACCATCCCACTTCTGTGTCTACTCAAACGCTCGCTGCTCACAATTAAGGCGGAAGATTTGCATGTGGAAGAGATGGAAATAAGGGGAAGACAGTACACAGGGTGATAGCCAGACCACCCTCAGTTCATCTTCTCAGCGCGAATTGGATGATGATGAGGAGGAGGAGCAGGAAACGGTTGTCTCCTCTACAGAGGGTAGTACCCATGGAAGTTTTATTCCATCTGTTCAGCGTGGATGGGTAAAAGAGGAGGAAGAGGATGAGGAGATTGAGAGTCATCCTTCTGATGAGGACAGCAAAGTCTTGTCTGTTGGGACTCTGGCACACATGGCTAACTTTATGTTAGGCTGCCTTTGCTGTGACCCTCGCGTTGTACGCATTTTGGCCAACACCGATTACTGGTTGTTCACCCTTCTCGACCCCCGCTACAAAGATAACTTCTCATCTCTTATTCCTGTGGTGGAGAGGATGAGCAAAATGGTGCAATACCAGTAGGTCCTTGTGGAAACATTTCTAGCTGACAACACTGGCTGTAAAGTACATAGTTCCTTTGCCAAACGAGGAGGGGAGACGAGAGCCTGGGACAGTTTTATGACACCCCGCCAGCACCTTCAACCTGATGCGTGGCCTAGTGTCACAAGGAGGGAAATTTTTTGGAAGATGGTAAAGGAGTACATAGCAGACGGTGTCAGCGTCCTCAGTGAACCCTCTGTGCCTTACAACTATTGGGTGTCCAAGCTGGACACGTGGCACAAACTGGCGTTCTACGCCTTGGAGGTGCTGGCCTGCCCCGTTACCAGCGTTTTGTCAGAGCGTGTATTTAGTGCTGCTGGGGGCATAATAACTGATAAGTGCATCCGCCTGTCAACTGAAAATGCTGAACGGTTGACTCTTATAAATTTCATTTCAGCAGCAGGCCCTCACCCATAATGTTTTAGAGGGTCACCAGCAGGCCCTCACCCATAATGTTTTACAGGGTCACCAGCAGGCCCTTGTTCTTAATGTTTTAGAGAGTCACCAGCAGGTCCTAGCCCATAATGTTTTTGAGGGTCACCAGCATGCCCTCGCCCATAATGTTTTAGAGGGTCACCAGCAGGCCCTTGTTCCTAGTGTTTTAGATGGTCACCAGCAGGCTATCACCCATAATGTTTTGGAAGGTCACCAGCACGCCCTCGCCGATAATGTTTTATAGGGTTACAAGCAGGCCTTCTTCCATAATGTTTTAGAGGGTCACCAGCAGGACCTTGCCCATAATGTTTTAGAGGGTCACCAGCAGGCCCTTGTTCTTAATGTTTTAGATGGTCACCAGCAGGTTATCACCCATAATGTTTTGTAAGGTCACCAGCACGCCCTCGCCAATAATGTTTTATAGGGTCACCAGCAGGCCCTCGTCCATAATGTTTTGGAGGGTCACCAGCAGGCCCTTGTTCTTAATGTTTTAGAGCATCACCAGCTGGCCCTTGCTTCTAATGTTTTTGAGGGTTACCAGCAGGCCCTCTCCCATAATGTTTTAGAGGGTCACCAGCAGGCCTTTTTCCTAAATGTTTTAGAGGGTCACCAGCAGTCCCTCGCCCCTAATGTTTTAGATGGTCAACTCAGCAGCAGACCCTCACCCCTAATGTTTTAGATGGTCAGATCAGCAGCAGGCCCTTGCCCCTAATGTTTTAGATGGTCAGATCAGTGGGCCCTTGCTCCAATAGTTTTTGAGGGTCACCAGCAGGCCATCCATCATAACATTTCAAGGGTGTGTATGATATCCTCCTTTATGTATAATAAAGGGTGTATTGGAGTGCTGGTTCCTTGTTATTTTTGGCAGCCCTTTCACTTAGTGCATATGCTTTATGAGTGTAGAAGTCCCACTACATGAATAATTGTACCACAATGTGAATTAGGCCCTCCTTGTGATATACAGGTTGTATCGGAGTGCCTCTTCCTTGTAATTTTTGACAGCACTTGCACTTTATATACAATTAAATATACAGGAAAGAATGTGTCCTAAAAATGTTTCCTCTGTAAAAGTGGCGTACTACTCAGACAACGTTGTTCCCAGCAGCGACCTGGGAGTCCAAGATGTATCCAGACATCCTCCCCATGCTGTTCCCGAACCATTTCAGCAGTGTTGCTTTCCATTTCTGACCTTTTCCAGTGAACCAGGCACCCTCCCCTCTTCATAGCAGGGGGCACCTAGTTTAGTGCTTGGGTTCTCCCATTGACTTCTATTGTGCATCCCGAGGTGTTCTACTGGAGCACCCGAGCAACACTAGTGTTTATGTTTTTTACACATAAGTAATTCCATGAATTCTTGATTTTGGGATAAAAAATTGTGGCCTGATACTACTGATTTTCAATGTTCACTTTCTTTTATACATAAGTAAATATGTTAATCCTTGATTCTTTGAAGTGAAATTGCATTCTAATACTATTGCTATTTTACACTTATAGTTGCTGTTACAGTATAGTATGTCTGACAGGGCCAGGGCCTTCTAAGCGAATGGGCAGTGGCAAAAAAAACATCTGGAGCTGGCAGAAGTAGCAGCAGAAGAAGGAGGGGGGGTAGTAGCAGCAGTCTCAGCGACCCAACTGTCCTTCAATGGTTGACTCGGTCTTCAACATCATCTCAACTAACATTAGACAACCCCAGCCAGGAGTCGAGGATTCCTCTGACACCATGTTTAGTTGGCAAGGCCCAGGAACAAGCTCTTTGCCCCCACCTGTCCTGAACCTGCCTGTTTAATTTTCTCTTCCTTCTGCTCTGGAAGTATGGTACGCTGTCATGTCTGCTCCCCTTTTCAATGAGGACAAACTTATTAAGAATAGTCAGCCCAGCCAAGATTTGGAGGAGAAATCTGCTTCTTCATCCTGTGATGATGAGCGTTGCGTGGGAGTAAGTGTTGTGAGCAGTCAGGCACTTGGCCCTGAGACTGGTGAGGGTGACATCAGTGACATGCAGACAGTAGTGGATGATGCACAGTAGCTGATCGCACATGGGAGCCGGGTGAAGAGGGGGCTTCATCATCAGCATCAGGGGATGAGGGTAGTAGCTTGCGTGTGAGCCAGTGGCTGAGCTAGCAGGGTGCAAGTTTAGCTGTGAGTCAACAGGCAGATAGCAGTGTGAGATCTGGAGCCAATTGTGCTCAGGGTAGAACGTCTGCTACTCAGGAGCCTACCTGTCTGGAAAGTACTAGTGGTGCACAGGTTCACCCTTGTCAGCTGATTCCACATAGATGTCCACAGAACCTGTTCTATTACACGCTTATACAAGTAGAGGCCCCCTGACAGAGTGGAGAGGATGTCAGCACTAAGCTTGTGTTCACGTCACTGATTAATTTGCCCTTCCTCTGATTCATCAGAACAATAACCCACAAAAAACGATCCTGTCTTTTGAGCATACGCCTTCACTTGGTCAGGATTTGCTCAGTATTGCTAATGCCAAAAAACAGGAGTGGATCTAAAACAGAGATGACACGTGAATGGAATATTTGCATGTCTTCTGTGTTTTGTACCTACTTCTGCTTTTGTCTACCAAATCATAAGCCAATTCTGATGGGACCATACAGGCCTTACAGCTGCTACACAGACAGGATCTGTTGTGCGTCTCATTTTTCCTTTCTTCTGACAGATCAGAAGAAAGGTCAAATAAATGATGATGTCGGCCAGGCCAAAAGCCAAAATAATGGCCCAGTCATGAAGTGGGGAGGGTGTAAACAGCATGAGAAGTCCAAAGAGTGTCCCTATGACAGAGTGGTGAGGTGGAAGCAGAATGAGGAGACCACACAGTGACCCAATGACAAAGTCTGGAGGTGGCGGCAGCATCAGGAGGCCACAGAGTGGCACAATGACAGTATGTAGTTAGCGTAAAAAAATCCCTTTATTGGGAGCCGCTTAAGTGAACAAACATGTGCAGAGGGTAGTTACGTTTCGGTTGACCCACAGCCTTTATAAGCCTGTTTGATAAAGGCTGTGGCTCAGCCGAAACGTAACTACCCTCTGCACGTGTTTGTTCACTTAAGCAGCTCCCAATAAAGGGATTTTTTGTACCGGACATGCTGCCTCCATTTCTATTCATTGGACAGTATGTAGTTGGCAGCAGTATGTGGAGGCCAGCTAGTGGCCAGGTTACACAGTGTGGAAGGTTACACATCAGGAGGTCAGAGTGGCAAGATGACATACGTATTGTGGACATGGCAGCAGCAGCAGCATGATACAACAGAGTGCCATGGTGACATAGTGTGGACATGGCAGCAGTAGCAGCATGATACAACAGAGTGGCACAGTGACATAGTGAGGACATGAAAGTGGCAAGGTGATATAGTGTGGACATGGCAGCATCAGTAGGCCACAGAGTGACATACGTAGTGTGGACATGGCAGCATCAGTAGGCAGCAGAGTGGCAAGGAGACATAGTGTGGAGGTGGGTGGCAATACTAGTACTCGCTAAAGATGGTGGGTGAAAGAAGCAGCACTTGGCATCAGATGTTTGGCATCAGGCATGTAACAGCATCAGAATAGTAGCTGAGGCAGGTAGCCAGAAGAAAACAGTCTCTTTTGTCAAAATGTTGGTGTGGCACGAATGATCTAGTCTGATGCATCAGGCATTGGTGTGTTGAAATCCTGGTTGATCCACGCCTGATTCATCTTGATGCAGTGTGCCACTATGTGCTATATGTGGGCACTTTAAACTCTTGCTAAATGTCATATCAAATCTTTAAACTCTTGCTAAATGTCATATCAAATGTATTGTGGTATCATGCTGTAGTTCCCTTTAACAGGCTGGCAGTATCATTTACCTTTACTCGCTCCTAGGTGGTGCAGGAGCCACTTAGATATATAGCTGCGGGAAGGGGGGTGTAAAGTTAGTGTGCCCGATGGTAATGAAGAGATAAGGAAGTTAATGGGGAGGTAGACATTTTTATTTCCACCGAAATAATTCACAAAAGATTTTATTGCATATAAGTGCAGAGCTTAATGCTGAATACAAGATTTTTTTCCACCCAAATATTTCAAAAGAGATTTTAGCGCATATCAGTGCAGCACTTAACACCAAATACAAGTTTTTTTTCCAACCAAATATTTCAAAAGAGATTTTAGCGCATATCAGTGCAGCGCTTAACACAGAATACAAGATCTTTTCTGAAGTGAACAGGACGTAGTTGAAGAAGTAGGTCCGCGCTGGAAGTGCGTGACGCAGACCTTGTGCAGTTTCTGTGCTGCAGAAAAGTCCCTGTAGTGTCCAGTAAGCAATACCGTAGATAGATGCGGGCTGGTGTGAATTATTTCACATTTTTGTGCATTGTTAGTGCATAGTGTATTCACTTGTATTGGTGCGCCGCTCTTATGGACGTCGACCATAATTTCAACACAACGTAATTCAGTCCATACCACAAAAAGGACTTTCCCAAACATAACTGCAGAGCTGAACGCTGAATATATCTTGATTTTTGTACAGAAATACGCCACTAAAGGCTTTACCTCATATAACTGCAACAGTGAATGCTGAATATAAATTTATTTTCCTACTGATATATGTCAATAAATGTTTTTCAAGATATAAGTGCAGCAGCAAATGGAGAATGTATATATTTTTTTTATGCAATACGTGAATAAAGTTTTTTCAAGATATAAGTGCAGCAGCAAATGGTGAATATGTATTTATTTTTCTACTGCTATACGTCAATAAAGGTTTTTCTACATATTAGTGCACCAGCGAATGGCAAATGTATATTTCTTTTTATGCAATACGCCAGTAAAGGGTTTACCAGATATAACTGCAACAGTGAACTGAGAATATATTTTTCATGTAGTACTGAACTACGCCCCTATACGCTTTCACTAGAAATAACTGCAGAAGTGAGCTGAGAATATATTTTTCTTGTTGGACTGAAATAGGCCACAATATGCTTTCAACAGAAATAACTGCAACAGTGCAGTGCGTATCTATTTTTCTTTGTTCACTGAATACGTCCCTATAAGCTTTCAACTGAAATAACTGCAGAAGTGAACTGAAAATATATATTTCTTCTTGGACTAAAATAGGCCACTATACGCTTTCACCAGCAGTGCATATGTATTTTTATTTTTTTAATGAAATAAGCCCCTATACTCTTTCACCAGAAATGAATGCAACTGTGTAGTGCGTTTAAATGTTTTGTGTATTACTGAAATACCGCCCTATGCTCTTTCGCAAGAAAGGACTGCAAATGATTTTAGCGTAAATAACAAAAGTGACCTGCGTATATATATTTTGGATTGTATTGAAATAGGCCACTAAATGATATTAGTGCAGTGTATATATTTATCTTTTTTCCACAGATAAAAGCCACTAAAAGCTTTTCAATATAGCAAATGCACCCCAATAACTAATTGGTGGAATGACAGAGAGGTATTATGAGACTATCTGGATCCCCATGTAATGTTTCCCTGCACTTGTAAATCGATTGTTTTCACAATGAGGAATTTACAATAACTCTCCCTAGCATCTGCATGTCTCTCCCTGACTGTGAAATCAATCCTCTCACTGTCCTTTCCATGCACTTGTAAATCGCTGTTTTTCACAATTGGGAAATTCCGATGACTCTCTCTAGCATCTGCACGTCTCTCCCTGACTGTGAAATGATTCATCTCACTTATCCTTTCCCTGCACTAATAAATTGCGTCTTTCCTTTTTTTTTTTTTTTTTTTTTTTTTTTTTTTAAACAGTTTTTCTCCCTGAACAATGTACGATGGTGAATGGCAGCATCTAAGATGGCCGCCGTATTTATAGGGCTGTGACATCACCAGGCTGGCTGGCTGCTCATTGGCTGCATGCATGGCATTATGGGTCATCCTACCTTCCCAGAGTTCCTTGCCCCATGTCCTCACAAGTGTAACCGCCATTTTAGACGCCATTTTAGGAAATAATGCGATTCGTTACCATGAAGCGTGAGGAAATTCGCATTCGTTCAGAATCAAATTTTTACTAAAATTCAGAACTAATTTGACTTTGTCAGCTTCGATTTGCTCATCTCTAATCACACCAGTTGCAATTAGTTGTTCCAAAAGTGTTTGTCCCTCTGTATAGCTGCGGTATCTCAGCAGAATCACACATAAATGCTGCATGATACAAATGCACTATATAGAAATTATGTTATAGGTACCTCAATCAGTTTTTTGGGGGGGCAACTGGTATATCACACCAGTAGAAATTAGTTGTTCCAGTAGTGTTTGTCACTCTGTATAGCTACGGTATCTCAGCAGAACCGCACACATAAATTCTGCACATACACTATATATAAATTATATTATAGGTATATCCCATTCCTGCCTCAATACGTTTTTTGGGGGGGCAACTGGTATACCACACCTGTTGCAATTAGTTGTTCCAATAGCAATTGTCCCTCTGTATATCTGCATTCTCTCAGCAGAACCGCACACAAATGCTGCACAATACAAATGCACTATATAGAAATTATATTATAGGTATATCACACCCCTACCTCAATTAGTATTTTTGGGGGGCAACTAGTATATCACACCAGTTGAAATTAGTTGTTCCAGTAGTGTTTGTCACTCTGTATAGCTGCAGTATCTCAGCAGAAACGCACACAACTGCTGCACATGCAATATATATAAATATTATAGGTATATCATACCCATGCCTCAATACGTTTTTTGGGGGGCAACTGGTATATCACACCAGTAGAAATTATTTGTTCCAATGGCGTTTGTCACTCTGTGTAGCTGCTGAAACACAGCAAAACCGCCAAAAGATGCTGCACTACCCAAATGCACTATATAGAAAGTATATAATTGGTATATAACACCCCTGCTTCAATTAGTATTTTTGGGGGGCAACTGGTATTTCACACCAGTAGAAATTAGTTGTTCCAATAGCGCCTGTCACTATCTGTAGCTGAGGTAACGCAGCTAAACCAGAAAAAAAAAATGCTGCACTACTCAAATGCACTATACAGGGAGTGCAGAATTATTAGGCAAATGAGTATTTTGACCACATCATCCTCTTTATGCATGTTGTCTTACTCCAAGCTGTATAGGCTCGAAAGCCAATTAAGCATATTAGGTGATGTGCATCTCTGTAATGAGAAGGGGTGTGGTCTAATGACATCAACACCCTATATCAGGTGTGCATAATTATTAGGCAACTTCCTTTCCTTTGGCAAAATGGGTCAAAAGAAGGACTTGACAGGCTCAGAAAAGTCAAAAATAGTGAGATATCTTGCAGAGGGATGCAGCACTCTTAAAATTGCAAAGCTTCTGAAGCGTGATCATCGAACAATCAAGCGTTTCATTCAAAATAGTCAACAGGGTCGCAAGAAGCGTGTGGAAAAACCAAAGCGCAAAATAACTGCCCATGAACTGAGAAAAGTCAAGCGTGCAGCTGCCAAGATGCCACTTGCCACCAGTTTGGCCATATTTCAGAGCTGCAACATCACTGGAGTGCCCAAAAGCACAAGGTGTGCAATACTCAGAGACATGGCCAAGGTAAGAAAGGCTGAAAGACGACCACCACTGAACAAGACACACAAGCTGAAACGTCAAGACTGGGCCAAGAAATATCTCAAGACTGATTTTTCTAAGGTTTTATGGACTGATGAAATGAGAGTGAGTCTTGGTGGGCCAGATGGATGGGCCCGTGGCTGGATTGGTAAAGGGCAGAGAGCTCCAGTCCAACTCAGACGCCAGCAAGGTGGAGGTGGAGTACTGGTTTGGGCTGGTATCATCAAAGATGAGCTTGTGGGGCCTTTTCGGGTTGAGGATGGAGTCAAGCTCAACTCCCAGTCCTACTGCCAGTTTCTGGAAGACACCTTCTTCAAGCAGTGGTACAGGAAGAAGTCTGCATCCTTCAAGAAAATTTTTTTTTTCATGCAGGACAATGCTCCATCACACGCGTCCAAGTACTCCACAGCGAGGCTGGCAAGAAAGGGTATAAAAGAAGAAAATCTAATGACATGGCCTCCTTGTTCACCTGATCTGAACCCCATTGAGAACCTGTGGTCCATCATCAAATGTGAGATTTACAAGGAGGGAAAACAGTACACCTCTCTGAACAGTGTCTGGGAGGCTGTGGTTGCTGCTGCACGCAATGTTGATGGTGAACAGATCAAAACACTGACAGAATCCATGGATGGCAGGCTTTTGAGTGTCCTTGCAAAGAAAGGTGGCTATATTGGTCACTGATTTGTTTTTGTTTTGTTTTTGAATGTCAGAAATGTATATTTGTGAATGTTGAGATGTTATATTGGTTTCACTGGTAAAAATAAATAATTGAAATGGGTATATATTTGTTTTTTGTTAAGTTGCCTAATAATTATGCACAGTAATAGTCACCTGCACACACAGATATCCCCCTAAAATAGCTAAAACTAAAAACAAACTAAAAACTACTTCCAAAAATATTCAGCTTTGATATTAATGAGTTTTTTGGGTTCATTGAGAACATGGTTGTTGTTCAATAATAAAATTAATCCTCAAAAATACAACTTGTCTAATAATTCTGCACTCCCTGTATAGAAAGTATATTATTTGTATATCACACCCCTGCTTCAATCTGATTTTTTGGGGGCAACTGGTATCTCACACCAGTAGAAATTATTTGTTCCAATAGCGTTTGTCACTCTGTGAGCTGCGGTAACACAGCAAAACCGCAAACCAATCCTGCACTACCCAAATGCACTATATAGTAAGTATATAATTGGTATATAACACTCCTGCTTTAATCCGTTTTTTGGGGGGCAACTGGTACATCACACCAGTAGAAATTATTTGTTCCAATGTCGCCTGTCACTATCTGTAGCTGCAGTGATGCAGCAAAACAGCAAACCAATGCTCCACTACCCAAATGCACTATATAGAAAGTATATTATTGGTGTATAACACCCCTGCTTCAATCAGTTTTTTGGGGGGCAACTGGTACATCAAACCAGTAGAAATTATTTGTTCCAATAGCGTTTTGCACTCTGTGTAGCTGCAGTATTGCAGCAGAACCACACACAACTGCTGCACAATAATATACTTTCTATGTTAGAAAGTATATTATAAGTATATTACACCCCTCAATAAGTCACACCTATCGATAGCACACCTAAACCAGTCCTTAAAAAGACTTTTGTGGCCCTATTAGCTAGCGTTTGGTGTCCCTAACAGTCTGTCCCTGCTCCACACAGCAACCTCTGCCTACACTGGCAAAAGACTGAATGTAAAATGGCAGAAGTTTTTTTAGAAGGTAGGGGTAGGGGGTATGTCCATGTGCTGAAACGCCTCGATTGGCTGTCCTGTACCACCTGATGCATGTTTTAATGGGTCAAAGTTCTTCACAATGTAAAAGAATATGGCGCCGGCAGACATCGCCATATATTCACCCGTTTGGCAAATCGTGAACGAGCATAAACGACCGCCGGGTGAACGACAAGGCCGTCTCTAGCCGTGTGTAGAATCTGTGGGCAGAAGGTTAAGCATGGCCAGGGTGCAATATGTTAGCACCATTACAGTGATCATTTTAGGACATGGTCAGATATCATTGTCAAGTATCAGAATAATGCCAGTGTGACAACTGACCCTGACACTGACACCTGACTCTAACACCTGACCCTGACACTGACACGTGACACCTGACCCTGACTTTTATATTTGACTCTGACATCTGAGTTTGACTTATTGTCTTTCTAGGTCAGGGTCAAAGTGAGAATGAGTTATATGAAGAATATCCTTCAGCTTGCTGTCTGGAGCTATAACTTAAAGGGACACTGAAAGGCCTTCTGAGGATAATTAGCTCTTTATATGCCTCCCTAGGTCTTATAATAAGTTCCCAATTCATATAAGTATTATCCCTGTGCGCACGTGAATGTTAGGGACAGGAAAATACCGCCCAGCGAAGTGAATACTAATGAGATGGGCGTGTCTAAGGATCCGGCAGTTGGGGCGCGGGTTGGGCACAAATGCGGCACAAAGAACGCCTCTTGGGCAGAAAGGAGAGGTGATTATAAAGATGATTTTTCACGTTTAACAATGCGCACAGGGATAATACTTATATGAATTGGGAACTTATTATAAGACCTAGGGGGGCATATAAAGAGCTAATTATCCTCAGAAGGCCTGTCAGTGTCCCTTTAATGGTTTAGATGCTTGCCTTGCATGTAGTGTTCTTGAGTTCAAAACCTGTTTCAGTCTTTAAAAAAATTTACATTTTATTGAACCCTAGAAAAGAGACAAATTCAAGTGATGTGTGACCCTGATGTCTGACTTTTATCTTCTCACTAATCAGCGTTGCATTGACTTTTAGCCTTATTGTACTTTTAATATGATCCATCACATAGATTAATGGATCAAAACCCCTATTAGGTTTACTGTGTATTTGTCTTTTGAATCACATAGCTAGAGAAAAAGAGTACCAAACAATAGGTAGACTTATAGCTTACTGGTGGGTCGTCTGACTCTCATGCACCTACTAATGGACAAGAAAAAAAAAAAAAAGCTTGGATTTATTTAATTTTTTTACATAAAACAAAGAGTACTATAAGTAGTCCTTTTTTTTTTATTAAAGAGTACATGGGCACCATTATAGTGAGTGGGGTCACTAATTTACTGTATCTTCATCTAATCATAGCTGACTGAAGGCTATTTTGTTTTATGTTGTCTTGAAAAGAGTAATTGTACAATACAATAATGTCTTTTTATTTCTTTGGAATGAGTCTAATTATCAGATCTGTAAATCACTTTATTGAAATTATTTGTTGGCATCCACCCAAACACTAGTCCACTGTCTGTGGTTAGTCATGGTCCAGCTCTCCCAGCAAATCCAGGCAGGAGGAAGTGTGTGTGTTCTGGAGTAGCTGATGCTGCAGGAGACTTGCAGGATTCACTACCTCCTCACAGATCTGCAAATCAACTTATCTTACTGTAAGTCTGCTCTCCCTCCACTATCTTATATGGCTTATACATTAATTCACCTCTCTCAAGTGTGTATGCAGTTCCATATTAGAAAGAATAACTATTTTTCTGGGACCCCTGAAATATTTGAGTAGTCACTATATGCATAGCTGTGTCCTGGCTTATACATACTGTATCTACTGTATATATGTGTATTATACACACAGCGTGCTATAGCTTCACCACACTGAGATCTGTTCAGAAAGCTGACATATTACTGCTTTATACACAGACACAACATATGATCATACAGATAGCAGTACTATGTAAAAGTATAGAAAAAACATGTGGTAACGTCCGTATGTGGTAATGTTATAGCTTAGAGGTTACACTAATGGCTTTGCATGTAGACATCCCAGGTTGAATTCCCCAGAAAGACATTTAAAAAATATATATTATTAATAGGATATACGATAATAAATAATATGACATTATCCCGTAGTATACCAGCGCTGTACATGTACGTTGCTGTAAACACGGTCACAAATCTCAGCGCCGTACATCTACAGCGCTCTGATCGGGCGGCCACAGGAGCTACTCCTGCCTGATCAGCTGAAGGGGTCCGGCAGTCACTGATAGTCGGACCCCGGCAACGGTGAAAACACTGATGCTGTTGCATTAACCCTTGCACTGCCAAGGTCAGCGCTGACCGTGGCACGTGCGGTATCCTGCCAGGTGCGGGATGTCCATCGGGTCCCCGTGCTGCTATGACGGGGACCCAATGCCTTAATTAGGCACCGTGGCTGCCGTCCCTGTGAGCCTGTAAGATCCAGACCCCTGTATTACACTGGTAATACGCTTATAGTCAATGCATTAAAATACAGAAGTATTGTAATGCATTACAGAGGTAATCAGACCCCCAGAAATTGATGTCCCAGAGTGGGACAAAAAATTAAGTTAAGAAAGTAGTAATAAAAATAAAGTTTTACAAAAAAATAAAAGCTTCAAGTAAAAAAAAAAGTGTCCTTTTACCAAAATAAAGTTTAAAATATATATTTTTTTAAATAGGGAAAAGGATAAAAATAAACATATTAGGTTTTGCCGCGTCCGTATCGACCGGCTCTATAAAAATATCACAGGATACATCTCGCCAGTTGAACACCGTAAAATACAGGGGCTCAGAGCTGAACTCGGACAACTTTTTTATGTTGCAAAAAGTGATAGAGGGACTTTGATCGAAAAGAGGTACAGTAGGTAGGCATGCTATATCTCCTAACTGGTAAAAAAGTGGATTATATGATGCCTAAAATGCCTATTATTGCAACTGCACAACAAATTAGAGGAAGCTATACAGTAAAAACAGCATGACTAGACAGTTTTCAAAACTACCAGAAAAATAGTGATTCTTGCTAATATGGAACTACATACACACTTGAGAGATGTGAATCAATGTATAAGCCATGTGAGATGGGAGAGTAGACTTACAGTAAGATAAGTTGATTTGCAGATCTGTGAAGAGGCAGTGAATCTGGCAAGTCTCCTGTAGCATCAGCTACTCCAGAACACACACACTTCCTCCTGCTTGTATTTTCTGGGAGAGCTAGACCATGCCTAACCACAGTGGACGAGTGAGACCCCTAGTGGTCATATCTTTGCAGCTTATGTATGGGGGGATGCCGACAAATAATTTCAATAAAGTGATTTGCAGATCTGATAATTAGACCCCTTCCTAAGAAATAAAAAGACATTATTGTAGTTTTAAAAGACGGTCTTGAAGTTGCTCTTTATGATGATTAGAGATGAGTGAATTTAAAAAAAATTTGATTCAGTTGGCTCGCCGATTTTTTATTTGGTTTATTCCAAATTTATTCGCGGCGAATCGAGGCTGCAGAAAGCCTTTATAGTGGTGTAGAATACTGTGCCTTGCAGCAACACGCATAGGGAGTCTGCTTTGGTAGTGAAATAATACTGTCAGTATGACATGCAGATGACAGGCGTCGCTTTTAGAATCACTGCTCAAGTATGAACTCAGCCTTACAGGTCGATGTTAGCGCCAAGAAGAAGCGCACTCCTTTTACACCGTCGTCAGCTGATTCCACATAGATGTCTACAGAACCTGTTATATTAAGCGCTTATACAGGTAGAGCCCCCCTGACAGAGTGGAGAGGGTGTCAGCAGTAAGTTTGTGTTGACGTCACTGATTATTTTGTCCTTCCTCTGATCCGTCAGAACAATAACCCCCCAAAAATTGATCCTGTGTGTTGCGCATCCGCCTTCACTCACTCAGCATTTGGTCAGTAATCCATCAGTATTGCTAATGCCAAAAAAAACAGGAGAGGATCCAACACAGAGATGACATGTGAATGGAATATTTGCATGTCTTCTGTGTTTTGTACCCACTCCTGCTTTTGTCTACCAAATCATAAGCCAATTATGATGGGACCATACAGGCCTAACAGCTGCTACACAGACAGGATCAGTTGTGCGTCTCACTTTTCCTTCCTTCTGACAGATCAGAAGAAGGGTCAAATAAATGAAGATGTCAGCCAGGCCAAAAGGCAAAATAGTGGCCCAGTCATTAGTTATGGCCTAGCAGTACGCCTGGCGGTCGGTTCGTGGCAAACTTTAAGGGTTCCGCCAAACATGTGAATATATGGCGATATTATCCTTCAACATATTCTTTTGTATTGCACCATGACACATCCATCAGGTGGGACAGGACAGCCAATTGAGACATTTCAGCACATGGACACACCCCCACCCCATAACAGAACCCGATCTGGCAGCCATTTTACACTCTGTATTTTGTCAGTGTAGGGAGAGGTTGCTTTGTGGAGCAGGGACAGCCTGTTAGGGACACCAAACACTAGCTAATAGGGCCACAAAAGTCCTTTTAAGGACTATAATAGGTGTGCTATCGATAGGTGTGATATACCTATAATATACTTTCTAACATAGAAAGTATATTATAGTGCATTTGTACTATACAGCAGTTGTGTGCGGTTCTGCTGCGATACCGCAGCTATATAGAGGTTCAAACGGTATCGGAACAACTGATTGCAACAGGAGTGATATACCTGCAGACCCCAAAGAAGCTGATTGAGGCAGGGGTGTGATATACCTATAATATACTTTCTATATAGTGCATTTGAACTGTAAAGCAGTTGTGTGCAGTTCTGCTGCGATAGCGCAGCTTTATAGAGGGACAAACGCTATTGGAACAACTAATTGCAAGGGGTGTGATATACCAGTTGCCCCCCCAAAAAAACTTATTGAGGGGTGTGTTATACCTGCTTTCACAAAAGACTGATTAAGGGGTTAGATATACCTGCTTACACCAAATATTAATTGAGGCCTGCAATATACCTGCTTCCACAAATACTGCTCTTCTCTAGGGACTTAGGCACAGGGTCATTTTGAAAATGATGGGCAGAGGAAGAGGCAGGCCGTTCCACAGGGGTGGTAGGGGTTGGGCAGGTGCACCAGGCCGAAGCCTAAGTGGGAAGTTGGAGAAGGCGCGTGCAATTACTTCAAAGGACGCACCAAAGTTGGTTGAGTGTCTCACTCAGACTTCCGCTTCTGCACCCTCCTCATCCTCTGTATGTGCACCCCCGAATCCACCACCACCACCATCATAGTCCCTCCACACAAGTCAGAGGAATTATTTTCCCATTTATTTCCAGACTTTCCCAATGTGCAGCCATTCTTGACATTGGATGAGGAAGACGAGGTAGCAACAGCCACCACCCAGCGGTCTGACGACAGTACCCAGATCAGTCCAAGAACGGAGGTCCCCACTGTTGCTGCCTACTTCGAGAGATCAAATGTCAGTGGTGGTGAAGTGATGACGTGTCGATGGATGTCAAGTGGGTGCCCACAAGAGAGGAAGAGGAGGGGAGTTCAGAGGGAGAGACAGAGCAGCAGAGAGTGATGAGAAGCAGGCAGAGCCTGCAGGGCATAGGAGGCAAAAAGCAGACAGCAAAATTATCTGGAGCTAGCCATCCACCATGCACGGTCACTTCTGGCGCTTCCAGGATGCTGGCACATGGCTCCGCATTTGGATCTAATACACAACAAAAAGGGCTTTAGAACATATGACTACTCCGCTGATGTCACGGCTGAGGATGGGTAAAACCCTCAGCCGTGCGATGCCAGAAGATGTTAAGCGCTGCTTGGCCAGGACGACAGAATTAGGGAGCAGGTCACCTCCTATCGCGTCCCTAACCTGACCCTGACTCCTAACCATATGAGCCAACACTGAAGGTGGGAGGGCTCATACACCGTATGCCTAAAGGTCCCTGCTAGCCCTCAGGATTGCCCTGGAACAAGGAGCAGGGTAAGACGACCTGTTCTTCCTAGGCACAGAGGAACAGGAGTCTCACTAGCCAAGCTGCAAAGGGAAGAGAACATAAACAGCCTATGGATATGGCAGGAGGATGAAAAGCACTTCCACACCTACCTGCCACAGACACACAGACTGGATCCCGTGCAATACAAGCTAGTGTCCACACCCAAACAGCAATAAACACAGCACACACACACAAACACACAGGAAGCCAGATCCATAGGTGCATAACATAACAAGGAAAACATCAAGTGGACATCAACATAAAACCTAAGAGTCACAATTTGTTTATGACCACAAGGGTGGCCCCCACTGGCAGATGTAAATACCAGGAGGGTGTCTCCAGCAAAGCATGGCTGAAGCACCAATCAGCTTCTGATCTCCAACTAGGCTTTAAAGCCCAAAGTGGCCACACCCACGCGGACACACCCAGTGCTCACAGCCTAGGAAGGCAATTAACCCTTCACACACCAGACAAGGGAAGACAGCAACTTAAAGGGGAAGTGAACACACAAACAACCCCGTGCACACCAAACATGGGAAGTGCACACCAATCACACAAGTCAAGTGCAACCGCATGCACAACATAGCAAGCTGCAAGGATACAGCTCAGGCTGCTATGCTGCCACATAAATACTGTTGCCATCGGCAACCACAGGTGAGGCAAATACCACAGCCCTCACCTGTGATTGACAACAGACCAAACCGCTGACAGCCGCATGCGGTTCAGGAGTCACGACCATGACCATGGCCGTGACAGCTGAATGGCAAATATATTTTTATTTTGCCACTATCACACAACAAAAAGGGCTTTATAACATATAACTGCACCACTGAACGGCAAATAGGCCCTTATTTTTTTTCTCTTATACACGCCACAAAAGGCTTTAGAACATATAACTTCACTGCTGAATGGCAAATATATTTTTCTTTTTCCACTAATACACAACAAAAGGCTTTAGAACATATAACTGCACCACTGAACGGCAAATTGGCCTTTATTTTTTTCCACTTATACACTCCACAGAAGGATTTAGAACATATAACTGAATGGCAAATATATTTTTGTTTTGCCACTAATACACAACAAAAAGGGCTTAAGAACATATAACTGCATCACTGAACTGCAATTATATTTAACTTTTGCCACTAATACACAACAAAAAGGGCTTTAGAACATATAACTGCACCGCTGAATGGCAAATAGGCCCTTATTCCACTTATACAAGCCACAAAAATGTCTATAGAACATATAACTGCACCACTGAACGGCAAATATATTTTACTTTTGCCACTAATACATGACAAAAAGGGCTTTAGAACATATAACTGCACCTCTGAACTGCAAATATATTTTTCTTTTGCCACTATTACACGACAAAAAGAGCTGTAATATTTGCACTTCACCAAACAAAGGCTAATAAACTCTTTTTCCTACTAATACAAGCCAAAAAATGCTTTAGAACATAAAGCTGCACCGCACAAGGGCAAATAAGACATAGAAATATTTCATTGTAATAAACCCTGTTAATGGCTTGTATCAAACAGCACTTGCACCCCAATAACGGTTTGCTGGAATTATAGAGCTGTATAATGGCAATTTGGATCCCCAGTCAGTGCAGTAGGGTGTAATAGGAATGTTCCCATTACCCAGGCTGTAACCTCCCCTACTGAACCCTGTTTAACATAAATGCTGTGGAATGATTCCTCCCTATCCTTTCCCTACACCTTGAATAATCTTTCCCTGAACTTGTAAAATCGTTTTTTTCGCACAATGATGTTTTTTTCTAGCACTGTTCCTAGCACCTGCTGACTTCTCTCCTTGCACTATGTACACTGGAATTTGGCAGAATTCAAGATGGCTAAGGCTATTTATAGCGCTGTGACATCACAGGGCTAGCTGGCTGCCGATTGGCTGCATGCATGGCATTATGGGTGATCCTGCCTTCCCAAAGTTCCTTGCTCCATGTACTTACATGTGCAGCAGCCATCTTAGGAAAAAAGGTGATTCGTTACCACGAAGCGTGAGGAAATTCAGATTCGGTGCAAATTGAATTTTTCCTGAAATTCGGATCGAATTCCACTTCACCAACTTTGATTCGCTCATCTCTAATGATGATGTGAACACTTTAATAAATCCACATAAATAAACTGTGCGTCCACTACTATATTCCAATAGGAGTCATATACAATGTCAGTAAGGAAATTACTATTTGAAGCTATAACTGCTGTGTTATTCACATCCTTTACCTTAGTGCTAGTTTCCATATACTATTATATGAAATGTGTCCATGACAAGGCCACTAAAATGATTATATCCAAATGTATTTTTGATAAACCTATTGCCAAAAATTTCTTGCAAAGTTCACAAAAGAAAACTACCGAATCTGCAATGTTGGGAAATCTCAAGAAAGCGCTGGATTCCATGTTCCCTCTTTATCACTTCTGATACTTTAATTATATATGTAACTTTGTCCTTGCCAGTTTTGGTGGAGAGCAGTTGATCTTGGGATCCAAGTAGTAGAATTTCCAATTAAAGTTTTAATTACTCTTCATAAATAGCTTCTTATAAGTTTGACTTGTGTGATGTCTGGAAAAGGATGTGGAGAAAGATAAAATGATTGACCTTGAACACATGGATTATTTCTCAAAATTCTAACAAATGGTGTCACCAAACTTGTTTGGCAGCTTACAAAGCTACACATTTCATAATTTCTAAAATTCCTTTGTCATAATCTTTTATATCATCAGATCAATGTTTAATATCTCTAGTACTGACCAATGATAGTTATCAGATATTACTTTAAAGGGGTTGTCTAAGGATGATAATCTATGTCCTTATGTTCTATTACCATATACAGTCATGTGAAAAAATTAGGACACCCTTTGAAAGCATGTGGTTTTTTGTAACATTTTTAATAAAAGGTTATTTCATCTCCGTTTCAACAATACAGAGAGATTAAAGTAATCCAACTAAACAAAGAAAACTGAAGAAAAGTCTTTTCAAGATCTTCTGTAAATGTCATTCTACAAAAATGCCTATTCTAACTGAGGAAAAAGATAGGACACCCTTGCCCCTAATAGCGAGTGTTACCTCCTTTGGCTGAAATAACTGCAGTGAGACGGTTCTTGTAGCCATCTACCAGTCTTCGACATCGGTCTGAGGAAATTTTACCCCACTCCTCAATGCAGAACTTTTTCAGCTGTGAGATGTTTGAGGGGTTTCTTGCACGTACAGCCCTTTTCAAGTCACCCCACAGCATCTCAATGGGATTCAAATCTGGACTTTGACTTGGCCATTCCAGGACTCTCCATTTCTTCTTTTTCAGCCAATCTTTGGTTGATTTACTAGTATGTTTTGGGTCATTGTCATGTTGCATGGTCCAGTTCCGCTTCAGCTTTAATTTTCTAACTGATGGTCTCACATGTTCTTCAAGCACCTTCTGATACACAGTAGAATTCATCGTGGATTCTATGATGGTGAGCTGACCAGGTCCTGCTGCAGCAAAGCAGCCCCAAACCATGACACTTCCACCTCCATGCTTCACAGTTGGTATGAGGTTCTTTTCTTGGAATGCTGTGTTTGGTTTACGCCAAACATGTCCTCTGCTGTTGTGTCCAAATAATTCAATTTTGGACTCATCTGTCCAAAGAACATTATTCCAGAAGTCCTGGTCTTTGTCAACTTTATCTCTGGCAAATGTCAGTCTGGCCTCGATGTTTCTCTTGGAAAGCAAAGGTTTCCTCCTTGCACACCTCCCATGCAAGTTAAACTTGTACAGTCTCTTTCTGATTGTAGAGGCATGTACTTCTACATCAACAGTAGCCAGAGCCTGCTGTAGTTCTCGAGATGACACTTTAGGGTTTTTGGAGACCTCTTTTAGCATCCTGCGGTCTGCTCTTGGGGTGAACTTGCTGGGGCGACCAGTCCTGGGCATGTTGGCAGTTGTTTTGAAAGCCCTCCACTTGTAGACTATCTTCCGGACAGTGGAATGGCTGATTTCAAAATCTTTTGAGATCTTTTTAAATCCCTTCCCAGACTCATAGGCTGCTACAATCTTTTTTCTGAAGTCCTCTGACAGCTCTTTTGCTCTCACCATGGTGCTCACTCTCACTTCAACAGTCAGGAGCACACCAAACTAAATGTCTGAGGTTTAAATAGGGCAAGCCTCATTCAACATGCAGAGTAACGATCTACTAATTATGTGCACCTGGTGTGATATACCTGTGTGAGATCTGAGCCAATTTAAGAGGGAATACATGTGAGGGTGTCCTATCTTTTTCCTCAGTTAGAATAGGCATTTTTGTAGAATGACATTTACAGAAGATCTTGAAAAGACTTTTCTTCAGTTTTCTTTGTTTAGTTGGATTACTTTAATCTCTCTGTATTGTTGAAACGGAGATGAAATAACCTTTTATTAAAAATGTTACAAAAAACCACATGCTTTCAAAGGGTGTCCTAATTTTTTCACATGACTGTACCTGTATAATATTGATGCTCTTGACCTATCACCATGAGCCAAAGCATGGGGTAAAATCCTCCTTAGTCATGTAAAGTATTTGAGTGGCCAAAATGTAATACAAAGCATCCCTGAGGGATTACAAAAGATGGACAGGATTCCCAGGAGCTTGATCAGTGGTGAACAGCTGGTGTTGCTATATGGGCCACTCTTGCTAAAAATAAACGCTTACCAAAGCAAATCCAATTCTTCAGGGGGTTGTCCCCTTTAGAACTGCTGATACTACATACTTTTTGTGAATTTTTACTTTATAGTATTTCCAAGAAAGAAGTTAGTAATTGTGAAAAACTCAATTGAGGCATAGTTTTATGGGTTTAATTTTTATGGCTTTCCCTAGGTGATAAAACTGACAAGCACCTTTATTATGCTGGTCAGTATTATTACATTGATACCAAATTGATCATTTTTATGCTTAAATGCTTAAAAAAAATCTTTGAAAAAGAATATTCCGACACCCATAACTTTTTGTATATTTTCAGGTACAAAACTTTGTGCAGCCTATTTTTGCTTGATAGTAGGGTTCAGCGAACCCGAACTGCAAAGTTCGAGTTCGTACCGAACTTTAGGATTTTTGGACCCCGGACCCGAACATTTAAGTAAAATTTCTGGTTTGGTGTTCGGCGATTTATTGGCGCTTTTTGAAAGGCTGAAGAGCAGCCAATCAAGAAGTGTTTAACTCTGTGCTCTTAGAAGCCATCACAGCCATGCCTACTAATGGCATGGCTGTGATTGGCCAGTGCAGCATGTGACCCAGCCTTTATATAAGCTGGAGTCACATAGCGCTGCATGTCACTCTGCTGTGCTTAGGGTAGGGATAGGATGCTGCTGCTGTGAGGGAGAGAATAGGAGAGAATCTTTAATATAAAGTGCTTGTTAACTCAGCAATCTACATAGATTTAATTTTGTGGGTACAGTACACAATCTTTTATCCCTGCCCTGAGCCCAGTGACAGAGAAAAATAACTTTTATCTGTCTGTTAGTTAGGTGGGAGGCGGCAGCCATTTTATGCAAGCTCAGTGCACCAGCACAGTATATTTGCTTTTGTGACATTGAAATCCAAGCTTGAAATCCTGCAATAATAATCTGGGTTTAAAAAAAAAATAAACATTTTTGGCAATATTCTACATCTGGTGCCTTTGCAGCATTTGTCAGTGTGCAATTTAAGCTACAAATACAGCTATAATCTTCTGGGTTTTAAAAAAAACACCCATTTAGGGCAAATACTTAATTTGCGGCCTTGTCTGCATCTGTTCATGTGAGATACACGCTTTAGATACTGTTGTGCTATTCTGGAATAAAAAAAACACCCATTTAGGGAAAAAAAATCTTAATTTTGAAGCCTTTGCTGCATATGTCATTGTGAGATACACCCTTTACACACTGCTGTGCTAATCTGGTACTAAACACCCATTTTGGAAAAAAATCTTAATTTGCGGCCTTGTCTGCATCTGTATGTGTGAGATACAGCATTTAGATACTGTTGTTCTATTCTGCTATAAAAAATATTTAAAAAAACACCCATTTAGGGCAGAAAACTTAATTTTGCAGCCTTTGCTGCATCTGTCATTGTGAAATACACGCGTTTGATACTGTTGTACTGAGCACACCAAAGCCAGCTCCAAGGAGTTCCCTGGCGTGGCAGTTCTTCAGATAATGTGCTGACGACAAGACACGAGTGGTTTGCACGCTGTGCAATCAGAGCCTGAAGCGAGGCATAAACGCTCTCAACCTGAGTACAACCTGCATGACCAGGCATCTAAGTGCAAATCACGAGCTGCAGTGGAGTAGACACCTCAACCAAGAAAGGTCTCTGGCTCCAACTGCTTCCTCTTCTGCTGCAGTCTCGGCCTCTTCATCCACCTCTGCAGTGACAGTGCCACCTGCCACACCACAAACAGAGGATCTGCCAGCAACACCACCACCTGGGTCACCAAGCATCTCCACAATGTCCCACGGAAACGTTCTGCTCTACATCTCCCTAACACTGGAGCGGAAGAGGAAGTACCCCCCTACCCACCATAACCCCCCTGCCCCTGAATGCAGGTCCGCTCAACTCTAGTTGATCGAGCTCTAGCTTTTATTGATACAATTTTGGAGTGTGTACAGTATTTATATATTTTATTTAAAAAAATGGGGAGGCAGAATGAGAGCAATTTATTTTATTTCAAATTTTTTGGTTCGTGTTAATCATGTGGGATAAATATGATACATTTATTTTGATGCAGAAATCCTAATTAGGCTTTTTTATTATTTGTAAAATTGGTAAAGGGTGATTTACCGTAAATTTGTAATTCTTTTGAGCTTTTTTAAAAAAAGCTTTGTTTCTAACTTTACATTTAGGACCGCTATGGAACTTAAAAATACAATCGTTGGATTGCTTATACTATAGACTGCAATGGTTTTTGCAGTCTATGGTTAAATCACGGGGTTCCTAATTAGGATGTAACAGGAACTTTGCTATGGAAATAGCAAACTTTATTATGTTATGCTGAAGAGCCTGGCAGCCAACTCCTGGTAAATGACCACTCAGATGCTATATTTGAAATTGATAACTATGATCACGGACACTGCTGGGAGGTTTAAATACCCGATTTCCACCATTCATGTAAGACGGATGTTGCAGACTGATTAAAATTATATAACTTTTACTTAATGCAATGTGCACAAATCTCCTAAATACCTAAAAATTTATGAAACAAAAAATAATGCAGCTTCATTTCCTACAAAAAAATCATATCACTTTTGCGATAATTGCATGACATTTTTAAGTCCTCCCTAGTAAAGGGACTACTGTTTCTTATTGAATAGACACAGGGATATATGGAGCTCATAAAAACAAAACCAGATTTAATAATCACTATATGGTGGTGATGAATAAGTTGGAGCTATAAAAGCAGCAAGCTGTAACATGCACATGTAACTTGATCTGTCACATATTGCTGAATAGAGGTAAAATCATTGTCTGCCTGCTATAAAGTGTTATGTGTAACCATTGGTATTCTTTCGTGGGACCATTCACTTCTTTAAAATAGGATCTGATATTTTGGTAACATATACTATGGTTGACATTGCTCTGCCTCTTGAGAAGATGGTTGGAAATGTCAACATTGACCAGCGATGCAGACAAGAGGATACCAGATTCACTCTCTATTCGTCAAGAGTTAAACAAAATATCTGAACTCAGTTCAACAAAAGACATTTATGATGTTTACTTAAATTTTCTGGACCATTTAGCTGAACTGACGTGAGTTATTGCATGTGATATCTGGCCAGAAATCTTACTGACCAGTCAACGTTTTTACTACTGTGTAAGCTGCCAGCATCCCCTCTTAAAATCAAAACAAAACTGGTCAAATCTCACTTTTCTCATACGATCTGGACGAAATAATGGATGAATTTGCCAGAAAGTACCTTTTGAAGTTTACATTTCCATGGATGTTTATTTATTATTCCCTCGTAACAATGACAGTGCTTCAGATAAACTGTATCGCTCTAAATAGAAAATACATCTGCTATCCCTGCATTGTTTGTGGTTGCTGGAGTGTTGACAAGTTAAACCAAGTAGCAAACACGACATTTTAAGTGAGATGTTGTATGATCATTTGCATCTGCCTTCCTCCTTTATATGCAAAATGCTGTAAAAGAAAATGTATCGGTCTGCCAAATTGCAGTTTTGGAGTATTACATGGTATGTGTGCTTTTGCAACTTATGGCAACTCCAATGCATCTAAAATAGAAAAAAATACATTGAGTAAGAATAATATACCGCAATGTGTATAAAGGTCCTAGGCAGACTTACATAATTCCATGGTTACAGAGTGCAAATATACCTAGCGTTTAGAAGATTCTGTAGTCATGATCTACTCCATTCTATCTGACCCCACTTTTACGGTCAGTATGATAACAAGAGAGGACAGAGGAAGAGGACTGCAGGGGTTAGACAATAAGCAGACTTTACATGTAATCTATAACCATAGAGACACATAAAACAGTAAACACAAAATGTTAGAGTATATTTAATAAAGACCATTTGCAAATTTCATTAATTGTTTAGATGCATTTAAGCTGAAAAAATAATTAGCTGCAAAAGCACGTATATTCCCTTGTTACAACGGAGACAATGGCCTGCTGCTGCTCTGCTCACCTCTCCTGCAGATACGCCTCCTGCTGTGTCTGTCTTCCCAGCAGGCAAGGTCACTAGGTTTGCTCTGTCCCACCATGGCGTAGTTGTCAGCATTTCCTTTTCTGCTTTGTTCATAGGGTGTGTGCTCACTAAAGGGCCAGTGTGCTTGCATCCTAATCTTTGCCAGCAAATGGCAACACTGGGGTACTTAAGGCACATTCCCCTATGTTAGTGTGCCTGAGCAATAGGTTTTTTATCTTGCTAGTTCTCTGCAAAGGTGCAATAATTCATTTGTCTGTCCATGTACAGACCCCTGTCTATTTACCCAATTTTACCCTTCATTGTCTAACCTGACCTTTGCCTGATCATCATACTGTCTCTGTGCTGCCTGCTCTAACCTCAAACTGTTTATTGGATTGCTCATACTCTGCCTGCCCTCACCTTGGCCTATACATGAATATGTTTTTGCCTGCTCCCTCAGTGCTTTGCATCGGTGTCTCTTGACCCCTGTGGATCAGCTGTCAACCACACAGAGACAACTCTAGATGGTTGCAGCCTGGTGTTTCCCCTGCAAAATTCAGATCCCTGTACATGGGTTAAAGAGTAATTACAGGGGACTGAAAGGAAAATGCCCTAACAGTAGCCCATGACATCTATCAAGTGATAATTTAATAAATACTGGTCAGCATTTGCAAGTAACATAGTGACATAGTTTTTTTAGGCTGAAAAAATACATACATACAGTTCTGCCTAATATCCTGCAAAGTTGAGCCAGAGGAAGGCAAAAAAAATAAAAAAATAAAACATAAAGTAGACGCCAATTTTCCTCATTTTAAAGGAAAACATTTCTTCCCAACTCCAATCAGAATAACTCCCTAGATCAACGACTCTTCTCCAGAATTCTAGTAACTGTAACCTATAATATTACTACTGCTTTTACAGTAAAGAACTCCCTTCTATGTTGCTGTAGAAACCTTCTATCCTCTAGATGTGAAGGATGTCCCCTTGTCCTGGTCACTGTCCTTAGTATAAATAGATGAAGGGAGAGATCTCAATATTGACCTTTAATTATTTATACATAATTAGTAGATCTCCTCAGTTTTCTTTTTTCTAAACTAAATAACCCTAATTCTGATAATCTTTCTGGGTACTACATGCCACCCATTCAATTTTCCCTCCTCTGAACCCTCTCTAGCTCTGCTATATCTTTCCTTCACACAGGAGCCCAGAACTGTACAGAGTACTCCATGTGCGTTCTGACTAGCGATTTGAAAAGTAGCAGAATTATATTCTCATCACGAGCATCTATGCCTGCCCCTACTGTCAAGTCCTTTTACATATCAGTTTTCCCCAGGGTTTTGTCATTTAGTATGTACTGGTGACTTTTTCTGTATTTTCCCTTCCATGGCATATAACCTTCTCTGCCCAAGCCTCCAATCTATCCAGAACTATCTGTAGCAGTATACTGTCTTCTTTTGTGTTAATTACTTTGCACAGTTTAGCATCATCAGTAAAATTGAAATTTTACTCTGCAGCCCCTCTAAAATATCATTAATACAAAATATTGAAGAGAATAGGGGCCAATACTGACAGTAATGGTGGTGAAAAAAATTTGAGTATGTACCATAATAATTACTCTGTTTTCTATGTTACTTACCCACATACACATACATTTTCCTCCAGTCCAAGCATTCTCATTTTATGTACTAACCTTTTATGTGGCACACTATCAAATTCTTTGGCGAGGTCAAGATCCAATTACTAATCCCAGTTCAGTCTAGAATTTACCTCCTCATAGAAACTGATTAGATTAGTTTGAAAGGACTGATCTTTCATTAACCCCTATTGACACTCAGGACAGCATCTCTTAGAAAACCTTCAAATAGTTTACCCATAATAGATGTTAAACTTATAGGTCTATAGTTACCAGGCTCCATTATTACCCCTTTTTGAATATTGGCACCAGATTTGCTATGCGCCAATCCTGTGGAACACTCCCTGTCATTGTAGAGTCTGTAAATATCAGAAATAAGGGTCTGGCTATTACATGACCTAATTCTCTTATGATACGGGAGATAGGCCACCTGGACTTGGTGATTTGTCTATTTTAATCTTTTTAAGACACTGCTGCACTTCTTCCTGGGTCAGACAGGCCACATTTAATGGGCAGATTACTTTGACACTGCATTTAATAAAAAATCTAATTTTCATAGTGAAGACAGTGGAGAAAAAAAAATCATTTAATATGTTTGTTTTCTGCTCATCGCTCTCTACAACTCTTCCCTGATCACTCTCTAGAGGGCCGACATTTTCAGGTTTAACCTTTTTACCATTTACATAACTGAAGAACATTTTAGGGTTAGTGTTTGTCTCCAGCTTGGGTGTCTTTAACAGTTTTTTTTATATACTGTATCTTTTCCTTATTGTTTTTAGTGCTTTTTTGCAACCATTCTAATTTAGTAAATTACCTACCATTCTGCAACATTATAGATGCTTCCTCCCCCCCATCCCTTTCCTTCCCTCGGACCTTCCTACGTCACTTCCTCTTTTTGTTTGTTATTCTGTGATTTGATTTTTCCCATTTGATTGTACTGTATCAGATGTATTCTTATATTGGCGCCCGTGTAGGGCAAGCAAAGAATGTACGTCCTAACTGTTGTAAAACCAATAAAAGTAGTTTCGAAACAAACTAATTTAGTAAATTAGATGCTTTCTTTTTGTTATTTATTTGTTATTATTTTTTATTAATATTTCTAATTATCCAGATAATTTTTCTGTTCCTCATATTTTTATTGCTATAAGATATGTACCATTCACAATAAAAATATAGGATGCTATTAAAAATATACAATTTTGTGGCTATATTTTTATTTTTAACACATTGTCCTGGTTATTGAGACTAATATAATCTACTGCAAAAACCTGTTTTCTTCATGAGATCCACAGGAGCTACGCCAGCCCGATCAGCAGCAGGGGTCCGGCTGTACCCATAAGCCAAGCCCCTGCTATATGTGCCAGCATTGATGAAAACACCAATGCCGGCTCATTAACGCTGGCCGCGGCACGTGCAATATCCCTGTCGGGTCCCCATCGGGACCCCGTGCTGCAGTGATGGGGATACGATGGCTGGGAAGGCAGCCTGATGCCTTCCATAGGTATTTTGCTGCCTTCTATGTAAACCTGTGAGACCCATACCCTAATTAAAAGTTTCAAGTAAAAAAAAAGCGTCCTTTTCCCAAAATTAAGTTATTAAAAATTTTCAAAAAAAGTCAACACATTAGGTATCGCCACATCCTTAAAACAAGCTCTATAAAGATATCACATGACATACTCTGTCAGGTCAATGCTGTAAAATGTAAAAATAAAAACTGTGCCAAAACAGCTATTTTTTGTTACCTTGCCGCACAAAAAGTATAATACCAAGTGACCAAAATGCATATGTACCCCAAAATAGTACCAATGAAACCATCATCTCATCCTGCAAAAAAGGATACCTTACCTAAGACAATCATCAGAAAAATAACAAAAAATATGGCGCTCAGAACATGACAACACAAAAATAAGATTTTATGCTGTTCAAAAATGCTTTCACTGTTAACTTAACAGAAAATAAAAAATATACACATTATATACTACACAGGTGAATGCTGTAAAAATAAAATAAATATAAACTATGCCAGAACAGCCATTTTTTATCACCTCGCCTTGCAAAATACATAACATTGAGTGATCAAAAAGTCATATATACCCTAAAATAGTACCAATGAAAATGTCACCTCATCCCTTTAAAAAATAAAAACCAATGGCACCAGTAAACCAATCCATCAAAATCTGTGCTGCAAAAGCTATATGGCGCTCCTTCCTTTCTGAGTCCTGCCATGTGCCCCCACAGCAGTTTACCACCACATATGGGGTGTTGCAGTATTCAAGAGAAAATGGGTAACAAATTTTGTGGTGCTTTTTTTTCCTGTTACCCCTTGTGTTTCCAAATTCTGTAAAACGTTTAAGGGGTCAAAGGGGCTATCAATAGGTGTGACATAATGAGGGGTGTAATATACTTATAATATACTTTCTAACATAGAAAGTATATTATAGTGCATTAGTATTGTGCAGCAGTTGTATGCGGTTCTTCTGGGATACTGCAGCCACACAGCGTGACAAAAGCCATTGAAACCAATAATTTCTACTGGTGTGATTTACCAGTTGCCCCCCCAAAAAAGCTTATTGGAGCAGGGGTGTTATATACCAATAATATACTTTCTATATAGTGCATTTAGGTAGTGCAGCATTTGTTTGCGGTTTTACTGCGTTACCGTATCTACACAGAGTGGAAAACACTATTTGAAGAAAGAATTTCTACTGGTGTGCTTAACAAGTTGCCCCACAAAAAAACTGAAGCAGGTGTGCTATATACCAATAATATACTTTATATATAGTGCATTTAGGTAGTGCCGCATTTGTTTGCGGTTTTGCTGCTTTACCACATCTACACAGAGTGACAAACGCTATTGGAACCAATAATTTCTGCTGTTGTGATTTACCAGTTGCCCCCCCAAAAAAACGGATTAAAGCAGGGGTGTTATATACCAATAATAATATATGCATTTAGGTAGTGCAGCATTTGTTTGTGGTTTTGCTGCATCACCACATCTACAAAGAGTAACAAACACTATTGGAACAAATAATTTCTACTGGTGGGATATACCAGTTGCCCCCCCAAAAAACTGATTGAGGCAGGGTTTTGATATATCTTCTTCCACAAATACTGCTCTTCTATAGGGACTTTTGTCACAGGGTCATTTTGAAAATGATAGGCAGAGGAAGAGGCAGGCCATTTCACAGGGGTCGTAGGGGACGGGCAGGTGCACCAGGCCAGAGCCTAAGTGGGAAATTACAGAAGGTGCAAAGGACGCACCAGACTTGTTTGAGTGGCTCACTCCGCCTTCCGCTTCTGCACCCTCCTCATCCTCTCTATCTGCACCCTCCTCCCTCTCTGCTGTGTGCACCTCCATTAGAAGACCTTACCGATGCGCAGCCTTTATTGGCATTGGATCAGGAAGAGGAGGTATCAACGGTCGCCATCCAGCAGTCTGGCGACAGTACCCAGATAAGCACAAGGAGGGTAGTCCCTTGCTGTTGCTGCCTACTCCAAGATCTCTAATGTCAGTGGTGGTGAAGGTGACGAATCCGATGATTACGTGTCGATGGACATCACGTGGGTGCCCACAAGAGAGGAAGAGGAGGGGAGTTCAGAGGGAGAGACGGAGCAGCAGATAGGAAGGAGAAGCAGGCAGAACTTACAGTGCACAGGAGGCAAAAAGCAGACTGCTAATGTACAGTACAGTACCTGGAACGAGCCATCCATCATGCACAGTCACATCTGGTGCTCCCAGGATGCCAGTACATGGCTCTGCAGTGTGGGCTTTTTTCAACGTGTCGTTGCTGACAATAATTTTGCTATCTGCAGCCTGTGCTGTCAACGCATAAGTGGCGGTCAGCCCAACACTCACCTATGGACGACCGCCTTAAGAAGGCACCTGGACTCCCATTACCGAGCCTAGTGGGAGCAACACCATCAGAACCCACAAAGCCACACTCCCGGTGCTCCCCATCCTGCCTCTTCTCCTATCTCCTCCCAGTTGTCCTCCACTCCACCTTCCACTGTGCCATCGTCGCGTTCATCTGGCAAAAGGCAGGCTTCCTTGCCCCAAATGTTCGAGCGAAAAAAGATGATGATGCCGGATAACCCTCTTGCCCAACGGCTGACCGCTGGCTTTTCGGAACTGCTAGCCCGCCAACTACTGCCATGTAAGCTGGTGGACTTTTTGGCCATTGGAACAATGCAATGGAAGGTCCCCGGAAGAAAATATTTCTCCCAGAAGGGCATCCCAGAGCTAAATGGCCACGTTCAGTGGCAAGTGAATGTATCTCTGGCACACAGTGTCGGTGCCAAGATACATTCAGCGGCGACAACACCTGCCTGTCAGAGATCTGATTTGTGACTGCCTGACACGATGGTATGCCACCTTGTATATGCTTGATAGGCTGCTCCAGCAGAAACGTGCCGTTAACGACTACCTGTAGGAACTCTGCGGCAGGACAGGTTCTCTGGAGCTTTTTTTTTTTTCAACGCTCCAGTGGCTTCTCATGCGCAACGCATGCAGACTTTTGTGGCCATTTGATGAGTTCACAAAACTGGTCAGTCCCAGCCACGGCACCATCAGTGACATTGTACATTATTAATTTTTTCGGGAGCGTGCATTGCATAGTGTCATTGATCATTATGCCGTCAAGAAGCAGGAAGATGAGGAAGTCGCAATGCTGGATGAATTCCCAGGAAGGGCTACTCTATATGAGACAAGTCAACAACAGGAGTCTGAAGAGGAGTCAGAGGAGGATGGTGCCAGGGTGGATGAGGAGCAAGAAGAGCATGCTTAAAAATTTTCTTGGATCCCTGGTGTTGTCCGTGGCTGAGGGGGGGGGGAGGAGAACGAGGATGACATTTTCCTGGATGATGAGGCAGAAGCCAGGCCACTCCACCACTTCCAGTTTAGTGCAAATGGGGGCCTTCATGCTCCAGTGTTTGAATAGGGAACCCGTATAAATATCATAAAGGGCAAGGACCAGTACTGGGTGGCAACGCACTTAGACCCCCAGTACAAACACAAAATGGCGGAAATGTTACCACCATCACAGAGGGCTGTCAGAATGCAGCACTTCCAGGCCTTTCTTTGAGAAA
Organism: Bufo gargarizans; assembly: GCF_014858855.1. NCBI lineage: Eukaryota > Metazoa > Chordata > Amphibia > Anura > Bufonidae > Bufo > Bufo gargarizans. Next base: position 319,968,503 of record NC_058083.1, read on the forward strand.
TGCTGAAATTTGCTTTTTTCTTTGAGAAATGCTGCATTCTGCTTTTGTGGGCGCTTGCAGAGGAATTTCCACTCACAGAGAAACAGTTGCGGGTACAAATCAAACAGTGCATGCAAGAAGAGGGCGGTTTGAAGATGTGTTGGTGACTTCGGATATGAGATCATTCTTGCAACCAACCCACTGGGTGTGTAGGCTTGACCTGTGGCCAGAGCTGGCACAATTTGCCATGGAACTCTTGGCTTGCCCCTCGCCCTGTGTCCTATCCGAAAGGACGTTTATCGCAGCAGAGGGGATCGTGACCTGTAAGCACACTCGCCTAGCTCACGACAGTGTGGACTACCTCACATTTATAAAAATGAATGAGGCATGGATCTCGGAGGAATTCAACACATGTGACGAGTCGACCACGTTTGTTTGAATTTCCTCATGACAGCCCACAAATATCTGCCACCACCCTAAACAAATCATGGTCCCTGTCTTAGGTAAATACAGCGGCATAAAACGCCTTTTATGTCCGTTGAATGCCTAATTTTTGGGGCCTGTACTGGCGACAGTAACATAGTAACATAGTAACATAGTACATAAGGCCGAAAAAAGACATTTGTTCATCCAGTTCGGCCTGTTATCCTGCAAGTTGATCCAGAGGAAGGCAAAAAAAAAAAACTGTGAGGTAGAAGCCAATTTTCCCCACTTTAGGGGAATAAAAAATTCCTTCCTTACTCCAATAAGGCAATCAGAATAACTCCCTGGATCAATGACCCCTCTCTAGTAGCTATAACCTGTAATATTATTATGCTCCAGAAATACATCCAGGCCCCTCTTGAATTCCTTTATTGTACTCACCATCATTACCTCCTCAGGCAGAGAGTTCCATAGTCTCACTGCTCTTACCGTAAAGAATCCTTTTCTATGTTTGTGTATAAACCTTCTTTCCTCCAGACGCAGAGGATGTCCCCTCGTCACAGTCACAGTCCTAGGGATAAATAGATGATGGGATAGATCTCTGTACTGACAGCTGATATATTTATGCATATTAATTAGATCTCCCCTCAGTCGTCTTTTTCTAAAATGAATAACCCTAATTTTGATAATCTTCACATATTTATTCTGTGACCGCCTAATATACCTCCAACCACAGAATCCCAAGTTCTTTGCTGTCAGTTGAATGCCTATTGGCAAATTTTTTGGGCCTTTACTGGGCTACAGTTACATATTTATCCTGTGAACGCCTAATGTACCTCCAGCCACAGAATCCAAAGTTCTTTGCTGTCAGGTGAATGCCTATTGTCTAATTTTTGGGGCCTGAACTGGCTGACAGTTAAATTTTAATCCTGTGACCGCTTAATGTACCTCCAGCCACAGAATCCAAAGTTCTTTGCTGTCAGGTGAATGCCTACTGGCTAATTTTTGTGGCCTGTACTGGCCGACAGATTTTTATCCTGTGACCACCTAATGTACCTCCAGCCACAGAATCCAAAGTTCTTTGCTGTCAGTTGAATGCCTATTGGCAATTTTTTGGGGCCTGTACTGGCCTACAGTTAAATTTTTATCCTGTGAACGCATAATGTACCTTCCGCCACAGAATCCAAAGTTCTTTGCTGTCAGGTGAATGCTTATTGCCTAATTTTTGAGGCCTGCACTGGCCGACAGTTACATTTTTATCCTGTGACCGCCTAATGTACCTCCAGCCACAGAATCCAAAGTTCTTTGATGTCAGGTGAATGCCTATTGCCGAATTTTGGGGGCCTGCACTGGCCGACAGATTTTTATCCTGTGACCACCTAATGTACCTCCAGCCACAGAATCCAAAGTTCTTTGCTGTCAGTTGAATGCCTATTGGCAATTTTTTGGGGCCTGTACTGGCCTACAGTTAAATTTTTATCCTGTGAACGCATAATGTACCTTCAGCCACAGAATCCAAAGTTCTTTGCTGTCAGGTGAATGCTTATTGCCTAATTTTTGAGGCCTGCACTGGCCGACAGTTACATTTTTATCCTGTGACCGCCTAATGTACCTCCAGCCACAGAATCCAAAGTTCTTTGATGTCAGGTGAATGCCTATTGCCGGATTTTGGGGGCCTGCACTGGCCGACAGTTACATTTTAATCCTGTGACCGCCTAATGTACCTCCAACCACAGAATCCAAAGTTCTTTGCTGTCAGGTGAATGCCTATTGGCTAATTTTTGGGGCCAGACTGGCCGACAGTTACATTTTTATCCTGTGACCGCCTAATGTACCTCCAGCCACAGAATCCAAAGTTCTTTGTTGTCAGTTGAACGCCTATTGGCAAATTTTTGGGGCCTCTACTGGCCTACAGTTAAATTTTTATCCTGTGAACGCCTAATGTACCTCCAGCCACAGAATCCAAAGTTCTTTGCTGTCACGTGAATGCCTATTGTCAAATTTTTGGGGCCTGTACTGGTCGACAGTTACATTCTTATCCTGTGACCGCCTAATGTACCTCCAGCCACAGAATCCAAAGTTCTTTGCTGTCACGTGAATGCCTATTGTCTAATTTTTTGGGCCTGTACTGGTCGACAGTTACATTTTTATCCTGTGACCTTCTAATGTACCTCCAGCCACAGAATCCAAAGTTCTTTGCTGTCAGGTGAATGCCTATTGGCTTATTTTTGGGGCCAGAGTGGCCGACAGTTACATTTTTATCCTGTGACAGCCTAATGTACCTCCAGCCACAGAATCCAAAGTTATGTGCTGTCAGGTAAATGCCTATTGCCTAATTTTTGGGGGCTCTACTGGCCAACAGTTCCATTTTTTATCTCTAGCCACGCATAGGGAGTCTGCTGTGGTAGTGAAACAATACTGTGAGTCAGTATGACATGCAGATGACAGGCGTTGCTCTTAGAATCACTGCACTGTTATGGGGTCAAAACTGACCAAATAACTTAAGTGTGAACTCAGCCTTACAGGTCAATGTTAGCGTCAGGTATATAGAACCGTGCAAAGGCCCAAGATCCTACTGTAGCATGAAACAGCGCACTCCTTTTACACCGTCGTCAGCTGATTCCACATAGATTTCTACAGAACCTGTTCTATTAAATGCTTATAGAAATAGAGCCCGCTGAGTGGAGAGGGTGTGTCACCGCCAGATATCTGAGAAGCTCTGACAGGCGTTCTTCAGAACCTCTTGCTTGAGGTTCTTTTGTTTTGCTTTCTTTTTGTCATCTCGGTTCCCTCTCTCAGCTGTCATCTAGTTGCACTGATTGCTTCACTTTAAATCCCCTCCCATACTGAATCACTTTGCGGTTTATACAACTTCCTATATTGTGCGCATGCTGGATGCTGCAACTGATGCTTCTACAGATAAGTCTGTTCCTTTATTTGTGTTTCCCTGTTTGCTTGATCCTAGGTGACCCTGACTCCCTCCGTATTAAGTGTAGGGAGCCGGTGGTCGTGTCCCCTCACTATTATAGGGTGTTCAGGTGTCATACAGTCGAGGCACGAGGGCATGCAATTATCTATCATAGAGATCTTTGCATGGGCTGAGAAGTCAGGGAGAGAGCTAGGGCTTTTACAGGGCTCATACTTATGTTCCTTAGTTTGGGATCAAGTCAGTCGGATCTTCATTTGTTGTCTTCTAGTTTTCCACAACACCATCAGTGACATTATAAACCACCCAAACCGTGTTAAGCATGAATCCGGTTTCAGCCTTGATTGACCGCATGCAGGGTCTTTCACTGGAGGTAGCAGATCTCCGGAAAACTGTCTCTCAGTTTGAGCTGACCGTTTCTGCTTGCGTTCATGGAATTTGTTCTGAGCCTAAAATCTCGCTTCCGGATACATTCTCCGGGGAGAGTGAGAATTTTGTTTGTTTTAGAGAGGCTTGCAAACTCCATTTTCGCCTACTTCCCCATTCCTCTGGTGATGAGGACGGAGGGTGGGGATCATCATCTCACTACTCAGGGATAACGCTCAGTCCTGAGCCTTTTCGCTGCCGGTGGGGGCACGGCCCCTCTGTTCAGTGGATTAATTTTTTGTAGCCCTGGGTCAGATACATGATGATCCGATCGTATTGCTCTGGCTGAATCTAGACTGCATCTTTTATGCCAGGGTAAACAGTCCGCAGAGATATACTGTTCAGAATTTCGGAGATGAGCAGCTGATACTGGTTGGAATGATGCTGCACTCCGAAGTCAATTTTGCCATGGTCTTTCAGAGGGATTGAAAGATGCATTTGCCTTTCATGAGACACCTACCTCCTTGGAGTCTGCCATGTCTCAGGCTGTTCGTATTGACAGGCATCTTAAAGAGAGAGGAGAGATCACTCCTTCCTGTCATACTCAGTCCAAGGACAGTGGGGTGGTCTCATTCAGTGCGCAGGAGCCTCAGTCTCTCTCAATCCTCTCTGAGCAGGAGCCCATGCAGCTGGGTTTGCTTGCCTCTGACAACAGAGGATTCAGCTCTCAGAGGAGGGTTTGTTTTTGTTGTGGAGGTATAAATCATTTGGCAAATGTTTGTCCCTCTAGGAGATTCAGGCAGTTTTTTGAGAGTAATAAAGAAACAAAAAGAAAAAAGTCCACTAAAAACATTCCATCTGTTACTATTGGCAAGGTTGATGCGGAAATTGAAGGTTTTCCAATTGCTTGTAGTTCCCGTTTTGTCCTACCTGCCAGGGTGGTGCTAGAGAACAAGAACATTCTTTGTGAGATTTTTGTAGATAGTGGAGCAGCTGTCAATCTCATTGATAATCAATTTTTTTATTTTTTTTAAACTCGTTTTATTGAGAATAACAAATGAAAATTGGTACAGTACATACTTGACAATAGCACAATACACATACATGTATACATATATTCTTCAGTGAAATCGTCCGGTACATATGAAATGGGTCACAAATCTCCAGGTACACATTATGAAAGCGGCACAGTTATAAGAGGGATCACAATAGCCCACGTCTAGAAATGAAGTACAATCCTTCCCCTCTCCCAATCCCACGTCTAGAAACGAAGTACAATCCTTCCCCTCTCCCAATCCCCCACATACATGATGAAGACTCAAGGTACATAGAACCGTGGAGTTCACGCTGACAGCATATGAGATGGTAATGCAGTAGCTGGCGAAGAACACCAAGAGCCCCAAACCTTATCAAATTTCTGGGGACACTTTCTATTACCATACATTATTTTCTCAAACGGCAATATCTGGTTTACCAGAGCTTTCCATTGGCCTACAGTCGGCGGTCTGTCCGCCATCCAGCGCAATGCTATGGCCTTCCTGGCTAGAAACAGAGACTCCCTTAAAAAGATGCTGACATATAAGGGGTGGGAATCACAATCCACTACTCCCAAAAGGCAAAGCTTGGGACAGCACGGAATTACCTCTGCAACTAGGGTAGATAAAGTATCCACCACCTTTTTCCAGAATGGTTGTATGTATCGACAGTCCCAGATAAGATGCCAAAAATCTGCGTTAATCTGAGCGCATCTGTGGCATCTCGTGTGGTCTAGTCTACCCATCTTATGTAGCCTGGTAGGTGTCAAATAACTTCTGTGAAGAATGAACAATTGAATAAGCCTGTTGTTAAGGGCAGGCGACACAGTAGATGGCGCACTCATGGCTTCAGCCCATTCCACATCAGTAATCTGCGTCACCCTCTCCTTCCACCTAGCCTCTACCAGCAAGGGTTTGGATCTTACTTTAAGATCAAGAAGATGTGTGTAGAGGTTCGAGACCATCCCTCCAGGGCCCTGTGTCTTGAAAATGCCTATTAATGGGTATTTGGAAATACCTTTTGTACTCCCTCGAAACTGGGACTTGGACTAGCATGTCGTAACTGCAAAAATCTATAGAAGTGAAGCCGCAAAACTCCAAACTTCTCTTGTAACTGAGAAAAAGAATATAGAACGCCCTTCTCATACAAATCCCTCAGTGTGAGTACTCCATAGTCCTTCCAGATAGTTCCTCCCTTCACAATGCTGTAGGTGTGGGAACATGGGGTTATTCCATAACACTATCTCTTCAGGAAGGTCTTGGTATTGCTGGAGCTTCGCAGCTCCCCAAACCTGATGAGCTAACCTATGTATGGGCAATAGTCGACCCTCTATTACATGTGTGTTTTCCAGAACCGGCCACAAGGTTGACAGGCCCAAATGACACTTCAGGTAATATTCAGAAGTTTGGCAAAAGGGACTGTGAAACCCAGGTGGTCAAGAATCTGAGCTGTCCTGCCAAAAAATAGAGAAAGAAATCCGGCAAAGCCGCACCTCCCTGTTGCCAACTCCTCTGCAGGGTGTCAAGGGCTAGCTTCCTTCTCTCCCTCCCCCACACAAACCTCGCTATGGCAGAGTGTAGCCTCAGCAAAAAAGCTCTTCGGAACTGGAGTGCATGCATGTCCTAGTAAATATAATGCTTTGGGTAAGAGAATCATCTTGACAAGGTTCACCCTGCCCATTATAGATAAAGGCAGCATAGTCCAGGACCTGAATTTATCTGCAGCATAAGACTCGATGGGAACAATGTTAAGTTGGTGTGACATTGCAGTGTCCCTGGTGATAATAACTCCTAGGTACTTGAAATGCTCCACCACCATAAGATTGTGATATACAGGGGGCCATCCCGGAGACCATAGGGGCATCAGCGCCGATTTGGCCCAATTAATACGCAAACCAGAAAAATCTCCAAACCTATTAATCAGGTCAATCGCCCGTGGCAAGGACAAATCTACTGAGTCCATAAACAGAATAAGATCGTCCGCATACAGCCCTAGTCTATCCTCTCTGCCTCCCATCGACACCCCTTTATAGATGTCATCCTGACGTATTCTAATGGCCAAATGTTCAATAGCTACTGCAAAGAGCAGCGGGGATAGGGGGCATCCCTGCCGAGTACCCCTGTGCAAGGGAAAAGTAGAGGACAGGGAGCCATTGACCATGATATTAGCAGTAGGTCGGTGATAAAGCACCCTTATCCATCTGACAAAGGTAGGACCAAAGCCAAAACATTCCAGGACATTCAATAAAAACTCCCACTCAATTGAATCGAATGCCTTGGCCGTGTCAAGAGAAGCCAAGGCCCACTGTCTGCCGTCTAAGCATCCCACCTGCGCTACCACCTGAGCACGTCTAATATTGCTTGATGTGGAGCGGCCCGGTATAAATCCAGATTGATCCACATGAACAATTGAGCCAATCACCTTGTTCAATCTATTTGCAAAAATCTTAGTTAAGATTTTATAATCTAGATTCAACAATGATATCGGGCGATAAGACCCACACTCCAAGGGGTTTTTATCTGGTTTTATGAGGACCACAATAGACGCGTCATATAGCGTATCTGGTAATTGGCCCCTTTCCAGAGAGGCGACATACATCTTACGCAATTGAGGCCCCAAGATGTCCTCGTACTTAGCATATACCTCCAGGGGAATGCCGTCTGGGCCTGGGGACTTTCCCAGGTTCAAGCCTTTAATCGCAGCAATTACTTCCTCTAATGTTATCTCTTCGTCAAGAAGCCCCCTATCCAAGGGGGATAATTGAGGATGAGCCATCTCTCCCAGGTATGATCGTAAATCCGACAAGGCATGCTGGTGTCTTGATGAGTACAACTCACTATAAAATTCCTTAAACCTGGTCAATATTCCCCCTGGATCCTCTGCCACATTTCCGTCCTCAGTCTGGATGCGAATGATCGGGGGAGCCATAGTATTACGCCTGACCACCTGTGCTAGGAGCTTCCCTGTCCTACTACCCTAAGCTTGTTGCTTAATAAAGAAAAACCTGCGATCGCTCTTCTCTTGCAAATACATCATGTACTTCCTGCCTCTCTGCATCCATTCTAGTCTATTCGCCTCAGAGGGATCAGTAACGTATGCATTCTCAGCCGCCTTACATAGCGCACCCAGCTCTCCTCCTTAAGTCTCCCAGTCTTCTTAATGTATGATATGGATGACTTGATACATCCCCTCAGAAAAGCTTTCAGAGTATCCCACAGTATAAGAGCATCGCTATCTCCCACTGAATTAAGATCTAGGAACACCCTCAACTGATCAGGTATACGGTCAGTCATGCCCATTAATGACAGCCAAAATGGGTGTATGCGAAGACCGTGGCTGCGGGGCCCCCCATCAGAAGAGATCAATGTCCCCACTATGGGCGCATGATCAGACGGTCCCTGAGGCACATACCTAACATCTGAAATTGCGAGACAAACTTGCACATCGCATAGCATATAATCAATACGAGATAGCGCCCCCCTGGAAGGCGTGAAACAGGAGAACTCTCTGACAGACGGGTTTCTCTCCCTCCACACATCCAACCATCCCAGTTCAGAAATAAAGCGTTTAAGGCGCGTATCGCCCGCACGTACACCTTCTGCATGGGGGCTGGCCCGGAACCTATCTAATGACTCATCACCCACCAAATTAAGATCCCCCATACACAGTACCCCGGCCAATGGGAATTGAGCTGCGAAAACCCGCCGCGGCTTGCAAAACAGAAAGACCAGCGGGAGGAGGTATATAAACACCAAGCACTACATAAGGCATACCATTCAAATGCGCATACACAAACACATACTGGCCTTCAGGATCTATCACTTCCCGGTGTACCTCCCACCTAACCGACCGGTGAACCAGCAAGGACACACCCCTAGAGTATGACGTGCCAAAAGCACTTCTAGCCCACTGCACCCACTGGTTTTTCGCAGCCTGCCCTCAGTTTCCGCTGTGACATGAGTCTCCTGGAGGCACAGTATATGCGGAGAATATGTACGGACATGCGCAAATACCGCCATACGCTTCCTAGGACCTCCCAGACCACGCACATTCCAGGACATACACGTCACAGATGCCATTTGTTCTGTATAAAGATCATTAAGTAGAATGTACCATGGAATCCCATGAACATATGCAATAAACCTATCACAGCAGTGTATATCGTAGCAATACATAGAGCACCAATTGACATAAAAACAGTTCAAACCAAGAACCAAACATTAAATCCCAGCGAACCGGGCTAGTAAAGAAATCTGAAGCATGGAACATTTGTGACCATGGTAGTGGGGGACCTGCACAGTGTAGAGATGATATATACAAGTGCAGGTGAAACAGCAAGCTCCCATAATCAATTACAAGCATGGTCATACATTTATCACAGTGCAAACTTAACCTGAGACACATGTTAGACATACCCACGAGTCTCTCACCCCCGTCGGCCTGTCCTGTATAATGCTCATGAGGTAGTCCAGTGGAATCCCCACCGCACAAAATGGGGGAAAAACAGATGGTGATCAAGTCCTGGACGGAATCAGAAAACAAACACCACCACTCCCAATACAGCATCACCTCATCTTTGGGGCACATTCCGGGGCCTCACTAGGAGCCAGTCCTCGGCCTCCCTAGGGTTGTTAAAGAAATGCGATTTCCCGCCATCTAGGACCCTCAAACGGGCCGGATAGGCCATGGAGTATTGTAAATCCAGGTCCCGCAAAGCGCTTCTTATCGATGTAAAGGTAGCCCTTTTCTTTTGTAGCTCTGCTGAGAAATCCGGATACAAGGATATGTTGGCAGATCCAAAGTGATGGTTTGTTTGATTCTCGCTTTAGGAGAGGATAAGATCACGATCCCGCCAGTTAAGCATGCGGGCAAGGAGCGGTCTTGCGGGAGCTCCAGGTGGAGGCATCCGAGCAGGGACCCGGTGGGCTCTCTCCACCGCATAGGCCGCCGAGAATGAAGCGTCCGGGAACGTCGATTTGAACCATCCCTTCTATAAACGTGGCAGGATCGGATCCCTCAGACCGCTCAGGCATTCCCAATATACGTATGTTGTTTCTTCTGGAGCGGTTCTCCAGGTCATCGCATTTCTGGCGCCACATTTCAACCGCTCCTTCCACAGCAGTCATCCTAGCCGCCAGGGGTCTGGTAGTATCTTCCAGCTCAGACACCCTTCCTCAGTGAGCCGAACCCGCTCTCTCAATTGCTGAACGTCATGGCGCAAGAGGCCTAGGTCCACTCTGACCTCCTCTATCTTGCCCGTAAGTGACGACTGGCAACCCATGATAGCCGCCATCAGCTGACTGTGAGAGGATTGCAGGGTAATTTCGGGTTCCTCCTCCGTCTCCGCCGCTGGGGCTTGTCCAGCTTGCCCCCTGGTTAGCGGTGCACGAGGAGAAGAGGTGGCGCGGCGCCATGCTGTGACTCTTGGCGGGCAAATTCTTTCAAGCGATCCGCCGCTTGCTGTGCCTTGCTGGGACCCATGGCCAAGTTATGCTGCCTCCGGGGATTCCACAGCTCAGGTTAGATCGAAAGATAGCTGTATTACCAGCTCAGGATTGCTCAGGATGAAGTTATGGAGCCGGAGCCGCTCTCAGACACGTCCGGCCATGTCGGCAGTTGGCCACGCCCCCCCCATTGATAATCAATTTGCTATAACACATGGTTTCCAGGTATGCACTTTGGGAAAGGACATACCTGTTTTTGCTATTTATTCCGCTCCACTTTCTCAAAAATCATTAAAGGGCATAGTTTACAATATCCATTTGACTGTGGGTGATGCTCATGTTGAGGATGTGTCATGTTTCGTCCTAAGCAGGTTACCTACTCCTCTAGTATTGGGGCTACCCTGGCTCACTAAACATAACCCCACCATTGATTGGCAAGCGAGGCAAATAAATGGTTGGAGTGACGTTTGCAAAGAGAATTGCCTCTCGACATCTGTTTTAGAGGTTTCTACTAAGACTGTACCATCTTTTCTCTCTGAATTTTCGGATGTGTTTTCTGAGAGTGGTGTTCAGGAGCTGCCCCCTCACAGGGAGTACGATTGCCGTATTAATCTCATCCCAGGCGCCAAGCTGCCTAAATCTCGTTTGTACAATCTCTCCCAACCTGAAAGGGTAGCTATGTGTGCTTACTATATCTCTGAGAGCCTGAGAAAGGGACACATACGACTCTCGAAGTCACCTGTTGCCACAGTTTTTTTCTTTGTTAAGAAAAAAGATGGTTCTTTAAGACCATGTCTGGATTTCAGGGAGCTGAACAGTATCACAATTTGTGACCCTTATCCGCTTCCTCTGATCCCGCACCTGTTTAACCAGATTGTTGGGGCTAAAGTTTTTTCCAAGTTGGATTTAAGAGGGGCATACAACCTGGTCAGGGTCAGAGAAGGAGACGAATGGAAGACTGGCCTTCAATACCCCTGAGGGCCATTTTGAGAATTTGGTTATGCCTTTTGGTTTGATGAATGCTCCAGCCGTCTTCCAGCATTTTGTGAACAGCATTTTTTATCATTTAATGGGGAAATTTGTACTAGTGTATCTAGATGACATTTTGATTTTTTCTCCTGATTTCAAAACTCATAACGACCACCTACGTCAGGTCTTGCTCATTCTGCGGGAGAATAAATTGTACACTAAACTGGAAAAAAATGTGTGTTTGCGGTTCCAGAAATTCAATTTCTGGGGTTTCTTCTCTCCGCTTCTGGTTTTCGCATGGACCCCGAGAAGGTCCGCGCTGTGCTTCAGTGGGAGCTTCCTGAGAATCAGAAGGCGCTGATGCGCTTTTTAGGTTTTGCCAATTATTACAGGAAGTTCATTTTGAATTATTCCTCTGTTGTTAAGCCACTCACTGATATGACTAGAAAGGGGGTAGATTTTTCCTCCTGGTCAGTAGAGGCGCGTAAGGCCTTTTCTAGTATCAAGGAGAGTTTTGCTTCCGCTCCCATCTTGGTACAACCTGATATTTCTCTGCCCTTCATAGTTGAGGTGGACGCTTCTGAGGTGGGTGCGGTCTTGTCTCAGGGTCCCTCTCCTGCCAAATGGCGACCGTGTGCCTTTTTCTCGAAGAAACTCTCCTCCGCAGAGAGAAATTACGATGTGGGAGATAGGAAGTTGTTGGCCATCAATTTAGCTTTTGAGGAATGGCGCCATTTGCTAGAGGGAGCCAGACACCCTATTACCGTGTTTACCGACCATAAGAATCTGGCCTACTTGGAGTCAGCCAAGCGTCTGAACCTGAGACAGGCCAGATGGTCTTTGTTCTTTTCAAGGTTTAATTTTGTTGTCACGTTCCACCCTGTGGTTAAGATTGTGAAGGTGGATGCCCTGTCACGTTGTTTTCCGGGAGGGGGGAACTTTGAAGACCTGGGTCCCATTTTGGCTGAAGGGGTGGTTGTGTCTGCCCTTTATCCTGAATTGGAGGCAGAGGTTCAGTCAGCCCAGGCAGAGGCTCCTGATCTTTGTCCTCCTGGGAGGTTGTTTCTGCCTCTCGCTTTACGACACAAGGTTTTTAAGGAGCACCACAATACTGTCCTTGCTGGACACCCGGGGGGTAGAGCCACAGTGGATCTCATTATTCGGAGATTCTGGTGGCCGGCTCTTCGTAAGTCGGTTGAGGGTTTTGTGGCAGCCTGCGAGACCTGCGCTCGTGCCAAAGTCCCTCATTCACGGCCGTCAGGTCCTTGCCATTCCTTCCCATCCTTGGACACATCTGTCCATGGATTTCATTATGGACCTGCCTCGTTCCTCGGGGAAGACTGTGATTCTGGTGGTGGTGGACCGTTTTAGCAAAATGGCACATTTTGTTCCTTTTCCTGGGTTGCCCAATGCTAAAACGCTGGCGCAGGCATTTATTGATCACATTGTCAAACTGCATGGTATTCCTTCAGACATAGTCTCTGATAGGGGCACGCAGTTTGTTTCCAGATTCTGGAAGGCCTTCTGTTCTCGCTTGGGGGTTCGGTTGTCATTCTCTTCTGCTTTCCACCCGCAGTCGAATGGCCAGACAGAGCGTGTCAATCAGAATCTGGAGACATATCTGCGCTGTTTTGTGGCGGAGAACCAGGAGGATTGGTGTTCTTTTCTCTCCCTTGCGGAGTTTGCTTTAAATAACCGTCGTCAGGAGTCCTCTGATTAGTCACCATTTTTTGGTGCATATGGGTTTCATCCGCAGTTTGGACATTCTCTGGAGAGGGGTCTTCTGGTTTGCCTGATGAGGAGAGATTCTCCTCTTCTTTGTCATCTATTTGGCAAAAGATTCAGAATAATCTAAAGAGCATGAGTGAGAGATATAAGCGTGTGGCGGATAAGAGACGTGTGCCTTGTCCGGACCTAAATGTTGGTGATCTAGTGTGGTTGTCTACTAAGAATATCAAATTGAAGGTTCCCTCCTGGAAGTTGGGTCCTGTTTATTGGGCCTTACAAAATCTTGTCCGTCATGAATCCTATTGCTACCGTCTTGATCTTCCTCAGACTTGGAAGATCCATAATGTTTTTCATAAGTCCCTACTAAAACCTTATGTCCAACCCACTGTACCCTCCTCTTTGCCTCCTCCTCCGATTGTGGTTGATGGTAATCTTGAATTTCAGGTCTCTAGGATTGTGGATTCTCGTATTGTCCGTGGTTCTCTCCAGTATCTCGTTCATTGGGAGGGTTATGGTTCTGAGGAGAGGATGTGGGTTCCAGTGACGGACATTAAGGCCACTCGTCTCATCAGGGTTTTCCATAGGTCCCATTCTGAGAAGGTGGGCTCTGAGTGTCTGGAGTCCACTCGTAGAAGGAGGGGTACTGTCACCGCCAGATATCTGAGAAGCTCTGACAGACGTTCTTCAGAACCTCTTGCTTGAGGTTCTTTTGTTTTGCTTTCTTTTTGTCATCTCGGTTCCCTCTCTCAGCTGTCATCTAGTTGCACTGATTGCTTCACTTTAAATCCCCTCCCATACTGCATCACTTTGCGGTTTATACAACTTCCTGGATTGTGCGCATGCTGGATGCTGCAACTGATGCTTCTACAGATAAGTCTGTTCCTTTATTTGTGTTTCCCTGTTTGCTTGATCCTAGGTGACCCTAACTCCCTCCGTATTAAGTGTAGGGAGCCGGTGGTCATGTCCCCTCACTATTATAGGGTGTTCAGGTGTCATACAGTCAAGGCACGAGGGCATGCAATTATCTATCATAGAGATCTTTGCATGGGCTGAGAAGTCAGGGAGAGAGCTAGGGCTTTTACAGGGCTCACCCTTATGTTCCTTAGTTTGGGATCAAGTCAGTCGGATCTTCATTTGTTGTCTTCTAGTTTTCCGCAACACCATCCGTGACATTGTGCCAACAGTAAGGTTATGTTCACATTGCTGATTATTTTGCCCCTCCTCTAAACCAGTCAGAACAATAACCCGTCAAAAAACGGATCCTGTCTGGTGAGCATCTGCCTTCACTCGGTCAGCATTTGGTTAGTAATCCATCAGTATTGCTAAAGCCCAAAAATACAGGAGTGGATCCAAAACATAGATGACACAATATTTTCATGTCTTCTGTATTTTGTACCTACTTCTGCTTTCAGCTACCAAATCATAAGCCAATTCTGATGCAAAATGGGGATCATGTCATACAAGCCTTATAGCTGCTACATAACCTGGATCCATTGTGCGTCTCATTTTTCCTTCCTTCTGACAGATTAGAAAAAGGGTCAAATAAATGATGAGGTCAACCAGGCCAAAAAGGCAAAATAGTGGCCCAATCATGGTTTGAGTAGGGGTGGGAACAACATGAGAAGTCCACAGAGTGGTCCAATGACGGAGTGGGGAGGTGGAAGCAGCATGAGGAGGCCACAGCGTTGCCCAGTAACCGAGTGGGGAGGTGGCAGCAGCATGAGGAGACCACAGAGTGGCCCAGTGACATAATGGTGAGGTGGCAGCAGCATGAGGAGATCACAGAGTGGCCCAGTGATATAGTGGTGAGGTAGCAGCAGCATGATGAGATCACAGAGTGGCCCAGTGACATAGTGGTGAGGTGGCAGCAGCATGAGGAGACCACAGAGTGGAATAGTGACAGAGTGTTGAGGTGGCAGCAGCATGAGATGACCACAGAGTGGCCCAGTGACAGAGTGTTGAAAAGGCATCAGCATGAGGAGACCACAGAGTGGCCCAGTGACATAGTGTTGAGGTGGCAGCAGCATTAGGAGACCACAGAGTGGATTAGTGACAGAGTGGTGAGGTGGCAGCAGCATGAAGAAACCACAGAGTGGCCAAAGTGACATTAGTGAAGTGACAGCAGCATTAGGAGACAACAGAGTGGCCCAGTGACAGAGTGGGGAGGTGGCAGCAGCATGAGGAGACCACAGAGTAACCCAGTGACATGGTGGTGAGGTAGCAGCAGCATGAAGAGATCACAGAGTGGCCCAGTGGCAGAGTTTTGAGGTGGAAGCAGCATTAGGAGACCACAGAGTGGCCCAGTGAAAGAGTGGTGAGTTGGCAGCAGAATGAGTAGACCAAAAAGCGGCCCAGTGAGAAAGTGTTGAGGTAGCAGCAGCATGAGGAGACCACAGAGTGGTAATGTGGCAGCAGCATGAGGAGACTAAAAAGTGGCCCAGTGACATAGTGGTGAGGTAGCAGCAGCATGAGGAGACCACAGAGTGACACAGTTACATATGGTTGAGGTGGGGGACAATACCAGCTGAAGATGATGGTTTGGCAGTAGGAGTACCTAGCAGCAGGTATGGCATCAGCTGAAGCAGGTGGCCAAAAGAAACAGGTCTCTTTTGACAAAGTTTAGGTGTGGCACCATGGATGATCTAGTCTGATGCATCAGGCACTGGTGTTTGAAAATCCTGGTTGATCCACGCCTGATTCATCTTCACAAAGGTTAATTTCTCCACATTTTGGGTGAACAGGCAAGTTCTCCTTGGGGTAACTATGGCCCCCGCCGCACTAAACACCCGCTCTAATGCCACACTGCTGGCCGGGCAGGAAAGCTTGTCCGGGGCACACTCAGCCAGTTGCGGCCACAAATTGAGTTTGGCTGCCCAATAGTCCAGGAGATCTTCGATGTGGGGTGGCAGGGTCCGGTAAAGTATGCTACAACCTGCTGGTTCAGGTTCTGCTCTATGTCTAGCTGCTGCTGCTGGTGAGTATTTTCTTCAGTAGGCGGGTGAAGAAAACTGCTCATCAGAGACTCTAGACTTATGTTGCTGCTGATGGAGCTAGTACTGCTCCTGCCTCCCCCCTGCACCAATGGCAGTGGAACATGAGCGTGAGGATAGGCGATGGTGCACATAGGCAGCAGCAAACTGACAACATAGGATGTATTGATAGTAATTCACTTTGTCCTCCCTCTCAGCGGATGTAAAAATGGCACTCATTTTGGACCGTTAACAACGGTCTAACATTGTGGAGAGCCAGTAGTCATTCCTCTGCCGAATGGTGACAATTTGGCTGTCAATACTGTAGGGATTTGCTCTGGTAGGCAGGGTAAGCGGACGCAGTACAGAGGCAAGAACACGGTAGTAAAGCAAAAGTTCAGTGTTTAATCACACAGAAGGAAAAAAGGAAAACAAACACTTTGCAGAGTCCTGGTGTTAATTCACACAGCATAAAGTCCACAGAACAAAGATATCACCTGGCAGGCTGATTTATCCATGGCAGTCCACAGCCATCCACAGCAGGCTTTAGGGCGCCTGATTCCCAGCGTGTAGCTCTCCAGCACGGTACCAAACGTTTAGGTCCCAAAGTAGAGCCTGACAGAGCTCCACTGTCAGATGGAGGATAAATTCCACACAGCTGAGACTGCTGGCCTGGAACGAGGGGAACAGCCACCCACCCCGCTCTTTGGCTGCTCCCAATAAGAACCGGCCCGGATCAGCTTTACAGTCATATTAAGTAAAACAACAGTGTCAGCCAGCACTAGCTGCTGCTGACACACAAAATTACCGTTTCTTATCTCACTGAGACCAGGAATCTCGGCGACGCGTACCTTCCGTCAATGACCCTTGCGCCCTCCTACAATACGCAAGCAACTGAGCATGCATCGGGCCATTTACGCAACTGACTCAGAGGGACTCCCTGCCTCCATCTCCACCTCATACTGCCACGGTGTGTCTGGGTCATCTGCCTCATCTTTCTCTGGCTGCTCCAGCTCCTCCTCTCCTGTCACCTGTGTAGAAAAAACACCCATTTCTCTATGCGTTGCTTGTGCTCGAATGTCCTCCTCCTCCTCTAGTTCAGCACCTACAGGGCTCATGTGGCCATGAGATATAGATTTAGCAGCATCTGTTCCAGGACATGAATCAGTGGAATGACGTTGTTCATTCCATAGTCCTGGCGACTAACAAATAAAGTGGCCTCCTCAAAGGACCCGAGCAAACAGCAGGTGTCACACATGAGCTGTTACTGGCTAACATCGAAGTTACACAGGGGAGTACTTCTGTCCACCTGTATCATCAAGAAATCGGTAAGTTATCGGTTCAAACATAAGGAGGGCAGAATTCCAACTAGTGGCAACGTTGCATATTGGCCTATTTTGGGGGACACCATTCTGCCGCTGCAGCTCAAAAGGGTGTGCTTTGTGGGTGTACGAGTGGCTGAAGTGCATGCAAAGTTTCCTGGCCATTTTTAGAATGTCTTGCAGATAGGGTGAAGACTTCAGCAACTGCTTTACAACCAGATTGAACACTTGTGCCATGCAGGGCGCATGGCTCAGCCCTCCTTGACACAGTGCCGACACCATGTTCTTCCCGTTGTCGGTCACCATGGTTCCGATTTTGAGTTGTCGAGGAGAAAGCCAGGATTTGATTTCTTGATGATTGGCGCGGAGTAGTTCCTTCCTTGTGTGACTCTGTTCACCCAGGCAAACTAAGTGCAGAACAGGATGACATCACCATGCCCTGCACATGTGGTATGCTGGAGAAGCACTGTGAATTGTCCCTGCAGTGGAGCCTGAGGACACAGTGGAGGATGAGGAGGCAGAGGCGGACATTGTCGCAGGACTAACAACGTGAGAATATGGAGGCGGAAGCGGCGTCACCTGGCCAAGTTGCTGGTGTGGCTGGGCAGGAATCACAATTACCCAGTGGGTGGTAAAGGACATATATTGTTCTTGACCGTAGTTACAGCTCCATATGTCAGTGCTGCTGTGCACTTTGGCAGACACGACAGGCTCAAGGACTGGCCCACCTTCTGTTTTTCATATGTGTGCAGGGCTGATACTGCCTTTTCGCAAAGAGATAACAGCTTTGGACTCTCCACTTTGACTTTGCACAAGCCATCAGTGCTCTGAAAAGTGCAGAGTCCATCACTTGGAAAGGGAGGGACTGCAGCACTAGCAACTTGACCAGGAGCACATTCAGCTTCTGTGCTGTTGGATGAGTGCACGCATACTGTTTTATCTTGGCAATCGCTTCAGTGATCTATTGCTGACGGAATGATTGACGAGGAGTAGGAGGAGCAGGAGCATCAGGACCAGCAGATGATGAGAAGGACAGACAGCTCCCTTTGGCTGAGGTGGTGGAGCATTGACTGCATAAAATTGGGTGCTTGCCACTGGGTGATACAGCGGTTGCTGCAGCAGGTTGGACCACCACATCGGAGCCACGGTTCTCCTAGACCACTTTATGGTGATGCTGCATGTGTTGATGCAGGGTTGAAATGGCCATGTTTACCTCCTCCGGCGGCTTAACAAAAAATTGCCGAGTATGGCATTTTCCACCCCTAACACTCCACGTTGACTGCCTGCTACCGCTGCCTCTGTGAACCCCTGCACTGCTATTGTTGTTAATAAACGTGAATGATGAAAAATTATAATGGCAGCAATCCTAGGTTCTTTTCTAGAGATAAAGCTTTATTCTGATTATCAGACCCAGATACAGCAAGGTTATAGGTCTTAAGATGAATGAACCTTACTTATACCCAGAATGATGTTACCTCAGTTTATCTATATCAGTTCATGCATCGCAGTCCATTTTCATCATTTAATTTCCCTAACCTTCCTTCAGCCTTCCTTGTTATACCATTTTTACACATTGACTAACATGTGAAGGACATTTAATTGGTTAGTACAAAATTCAAAGCCTAATCATAAGTCTATTGGCCGTTTTAAACTAAACTGATATTCTGATAGGTTGATTGTCTAATCCTGTTTTATGGGGGCAGTTGTATAACTTAAAATGCGGAGAGAAGATTCTTGTCTGGGCACTTGTTGTGCACACCTTGTTCTGCCTCCAGCAGAGAGAGATTAATTTCAAATCAAGATAAAAACTACTCAGGTAAGTGGCTGCGTTTTAGCGCTGCAGGTCCTTACTGTGATGTGGGAAAAAAATCACAAATTGAACCAAAGTACTTATCGAAGGCCCACTCTGCTATTCACTGGTAACCGAGCCTCCTTAGCTCCAGCACAGAACTTTTCCTCCCTCCGGACATGGAAAAATGACCATTAAGCTACACGAGTTGGCATCTCTCCTCCACAGTAGTTTCCTGTTGGAAATCAAGGGATCGTAACCATAGTGAAGCTCTGACTTCCTCCGTATATTAAAATAATTTATTATACTTACAGACGAACACTTCTTTCAAAGCATATAAAATCACAAACTGTATGCACAGTACTGCCCGACCCGGGTTTCGCTTACGCGCTTCTCCAGGAGCAAATATCTTCACTATGCAGTCAAGATCTTTAAAACACTCCCCTAAACCCATCCATTCCCTCATTATCCAATTACATACAACCCACCACTAAAAATGTCACATATATAAAAATGTATAATAATAATAATATATAGGTCGCTCTCATCTATTATCATCCATAAGAACCGCTAAACCAATATCATTTAAGTAATTTCCTCATTTGATCCTATTCCTTTCAGCCCGAACAGTTTGTACACGGCACAGATCTACATTCACTAAAGGTATCTCGTCACGTGACCCACCATGTGATGAGGGGCACATGATAAAATACACCCTATCAGCACTTAGACACACCCCTTACAACCAAAGGTCCTTGCATACAATGTGAATCTCCATTCACTAAAAGTATCTTGTCACGATACCCATCATGTATTGAGGGGCACATGACAAAATACACCCTATCAGCACTTAGACACACCTCTTACAACCAAAGGTCCTTGTATACAATGTGAATCTCCATTTCTAAAAGTATCTGGTCACATGGCCCATCATGTGATGAGGGGCACATGAGAAAGTACACCCTATGAATATTTAGACACACCCCTTACAACCAAAGGTCCTTTACCACATTTGAAGATGTGGCTACACACTCTTTCAACCTGGCAGAAAGGTTAAACTAGACAGGATTTTAAATAGCATTTGATATTTAGATCACTGGGTTGGAGTGTATCAAGATAGTACATCCACTCTACTTGCGTTCAGTCCGCCCCACCGCAGTGACAGAATATTTTTTTTTCTGATCACTGCAAAAACACTGTAAAATCGCTGCGGCGCTATAAAGATCACTTTTGACCTTTCTGCATCTTTATTAGCGATCGCAGCTTTACTTCGTAAGCACTCCTTTTTACTAGGCAGGTGTGCTCTTTTTCCTGAGTAGTCTCAGAGGAATACCCCCTAAATTTAGTTTGCCCAAAATGTCAAAGGGGTATTCCGCTGAAGAGGCCTACAGAATTCTGGCCCTGATAGATGAAAGCGATGGGGACGCCTCACCCGCTGAATCCAGTGGTTCAGAATATGAACCTGTAGACAGCAGTGGCACTCTAACCGCTAGTGAAAATGACGAGGTTGAGGTCCCTGTTATGGTTAGGCATACCCGACCCCATGTCAGTGTTCTGCATACCCCGCGTGATGAGCCTCATTTGCAGCAGAGTGGTGCTAGCGCTGATCTTTTTTATGGTGCAGCATGCACCAGCAGCACATCCTGGACCTTCTACCAGCACTACTGTATTCCCTGGTGAAGTGGCGAGCACCAGAAGGGCAGTTCAAGCTGGTACGGTGGCACGTGCAGTAACTCCCCTATCGCAGCCACTACGTTCACAGTCCCGTAGAGCCCTTAGTCTCCCAGAGGTGCTGGCAAACCCAAATTGGCAATCCCCTGCTTCCGCCGCACCCGTATTGCCCCCTTTCACCGCCCAGTCTGGAGTTCGCGTGGAGACAGCTCATTTAGGATCAGCCCTTGAGTTTTTTTAGCTGTTCTTCATCGCGGATCTCTATGGCTTTGTTGTGGCAGAAACCAACCGCTACGCCACCCAGTATAACCGTCAATCCGGAAAGCTTCTATGCCCAGCCTTTCTGGTGGAAACCAGTCACAGTTTCCGAATTTAAAATATTTTTGGGCCTTATCCTCAGCATGGGTCTAACTAAAAAAAAATTATTGCGGTCCTATTGGTCTAAAGACCCAATACATTACATGCCCATGTTCTCTGCTGCTATGTCCAGGGCACGTTTTGAGGGCATCATGCGCTTTATGCATTTTACTGACAATAAAACCTGTCATCCAAGAGGCCACCCTGCTTATGACCGGCTCCACAAAATTCGGCCCCTCATAGACCGTTTGTCATCCAGGTTTGCAGATGTGTATACCCCCAATCAGAACATCTGCATAGACAAGTCCCTTGTACATTTTACCGGGCGCCTTGGCATCAAACAGTACATCCCCAGCAAGCGCGCCCGGTATGGGGTCAAACCGTATAAGCTCTGTGAAAGGGGCACAGGCTATACATAGCCTTTACGTTTTAGGGTCTATGAGGGAAAAGACTCAAAACTGGAGCCGGTCGGATGTCCTGACTACCTGGGGAGCAGTGGCAAGATTGTCTGGGACTTGGTGTCACTTTTACTCCACAAGGGATACCACTTATACGTGGACAATTTTTACACAAGCGTGGCCCTCTTTCGACACTTACATCTAGTCGGAATTCAATGCTGTGGCACTGTGCAACCTAGTCACCGGGGCTTCCCCCAACGGCTCGTTAATACCCGACTTGCACGGGGGGAGAGGGCTGCCTTGTGTGACCAAGAACTGTTCGCGGTGAAGTGAAGGGACAAGAGGAAAGTTTACCTTCTGTCCACCATTCACGCAGACACGACAGTACAAATTGAAAGGGCAACTGGAGTCATTGAGAAACCCCTCTCTGTCCATAACTATAGCCTTCACATGGAACGGGTGGACTTCAATGACCAGATGTTGGCTCCCTATTTAGTGTCCCGCTGCACCAGATGCTGGTATAAGAAGGTGTCTGTTTATTTAATTCAATTGGCTGTCTATAATAGTTTTGTTCTCTACAGTAAGGCTGGGAGAACAGGATCTTTCCTAAAATTCCAGGAAGATATCATTTTGGAACTGGAGGGTCCGTGCCCCAAGTCCCTGATGTAGTAAGCCGGCTACATGACAGACACTACCGGAGTGTCTATCCTGGTACCCCAACTCAGCGTTCCCCAAGAAAATGATGTTGTGTCTGTAGCAGGGCTAGAATGAGGCGTGACACCACCGTTTTTTGTCCTGACTGTCCTGACCAACCTGCCCTATGCATAGGGGAGTGTTTCCGAAAGTACCACACACAGGTACACTATTAGTGTAGGGATCGCGTGACACAGAACAGGCACACAGGGGTCTTAGGGCCCTTTCACACAGAGCTGCTACAAACCTCTCCTTTCACCTGGGACAAAGTGCATAATGCACTTCGCCACATCTCTGGGCAATTTGCGCTTTGCATATTGTCCCATGGGGAAGGAGAGGTTTGTCTTCTAAAGGTAAAAAAATAAATTAAAAAAATCACAGGTAAGCAAAAAAGTTAATGTTCTGTTTCAAATGTTATGTCAAGTTTATAAAAGTTGATGTTAATAAATTTATTGCGTTGCTGCCTGTTTTTTTTTTTTTTTTTTATCTTCTAGGTGGACCAAGCGATCAACCAGCTGCAGCACTGATGTGCATTCTGACAGAAGCATTGCGCTGCTGTCAAATTACACAAAGTCGGTGTATGCAGCGCTGCAAGATGAGATTGCTCCTCTGCCGTAAAAAAGATACGTTTGCTGAGGCTTATGAGCTGAGTTCATATGCTTTGGCAAAAATTTTTTATAAAAAATAAATAAAAATTTGGGCAATGATTTATTCATCCACATCGATTGATGTGAATGGAGAAAACAGGTTTGCCAGGGCATGCGAGCTGAAGTGGGTTTGGATGTTGGGCGGAGCTCCTATGTCCTGGCAGACGCCTTCCCCTATTTTTTATTTTTTTTTGCACATTTTTTGGCAGAGATTTTTTTATCCACATTGATCGATGCGAATGAAGAAATCTGTGCCGTTCATTTTTTCTTTCAGCCCAGAGGTTGAACGGAAAAAAAATCTCATTACCCGTATGCTCAATATAAGGAGAATAGCAGAAACTCCTAATGCTGGCCACACATGTAATGATTGTGGAGCCCCTCAAATGCCAGGGCAGTACAAACACCCCACAACTGACCCCATTTTGGAAAGAAGACACCCCAAGGTATTCGCTGAGTGGCATATTGAGTCCATGAAAGATTGAACTTTTTGTCCCAAGTTAGCAGAAAGGGAGACTTTGTGATAAAAAAAAAAGTCAGCTAACTTGTGCCCAAAAAATTACTCTTCTATAACCTCACCATGCTTCTCACGGAATACCTTGGGGTGTCTTCTTTCCGAAATGGGGTCACATGTGGGGTATTTATACTGCCCTGGCATTTAGAAGAAGCCTGGAATCCAAATGTCTAAAAATGCCCTCCTAAAAGGTACTCATTGGAATTTGGGCCCCTTTGCGCACCTAGGCTGCAAAAAAAGTGTCACACGTGGTTTTGCCGTACTCAGGAGAAGTAGGGCAATGTGTTTTGGGGTGTCTTTTCACACATACCCATCCTGTGTGTGAGAAATATCTCTGTAAATGACAACTTAAAAAAAAAATATACAAAGTTGTCAATATACAGAGATATTTCTCTCACCCAGCATGGGTATATGTAAAAATCCACCCCAAAACACATTGCCCTACTTCTTCTGAGTACGGCGATACCACATGTGTGACACTTTTTTGCAGCCTAGGTGCGTAAAGGGGCCGAAAGTCCAACGAGTACCTTTAGGCTTTACAGAGTTGCTCACAATTTAGCCCCGCCTAAAATGCCAGAACAGTAAATACACCCCACAAATGACCCCATTTCGGAAAGTAGACACCCCAAGGTATTCACTGAGGGGCATAGTGAGTCCGTGGGAGACTTATTTTTTTGCCAGAAGTTAGCAGAAATGGAAACTTTATTTATTTATTTTTTCCTCAGAAATTGTCATTTTCCGCTAACTTGCGAAAAAAAAAATAATCATACATAAACTCACCATGCCCCTACGTGAATACTTTGGGGTGTCTTCTTTCTAAAATGGGGTCATTTGGGGGGTATTTATACTATCCTAGCATTCTAGCACCTTAAGAAACATGACAAGTGCTCAGAAAGTCAGAGCTGCTTCAAAATGCGGAAATTCCCATTTTTGTACCATAGTTTGTAAACGCTATAACTTTTGTGCAAACCAATAAATATACACTTATTGGATTTTTTTTATCAAAGACATGTAGCACAATAAATTCTGACACAAACTTGTATAGAAATGTAATTATATTTGAACAATTTAACCAGAGAAAGTTAAAAATACACTTTTTTTTAGAAAATTGCGGTCTATTTTGATTAATATATTAAAAAAAAAATATCTCAGCAGCAATCAAATACCAAAAGAAAGCTGTATTTGTGAGAAGAAAAGGAGGTCAAATTAATTTGGGTGCCAAGTTGTATGACCGAGCAATAAACCGTTAAAGTTGTGAAGTTCCAATTTGTAAAAAAAGGTCTGGTCACTAGGGGGGTATAAAACTGTGGTCCTTAAGTGGTTAAAATGCAACGGGACGCTGTGAGTATAAATTCCCTTCTTAATGTTGCGGACATGTTCTTGTATTCTTATTTTAAGTTTTCTGGTAGTTCTTCCTACGTCCTGGAGGCCACAAGGGCATTCCAGTATGTAGATTACTCCTGTTCTTTCGCAAATGATATTTCTCTTAATATTGAAGGACTGATCTTTTTTATTGGAGAGTACGGTTTGTGTTGTCCTCGCCCTATTAGCTGCCCCTTTATTTTTACAAGACAGACAAAATCCACACCAAGTGAACCTGTTAGCCCTGTCGTTTTTTATTACTCTACAAATCGCACTATGTGCCAGGTGCTATCGAAAGTTAGACGCCTTTTTAAAAGATAATATTGGGCAGTTTGGAAATAATGTCCCCCAAAACAGGATCGTTCATCAGAATTCCCCACTTTTTCTTAAATGCATTGTTGCGAAAATAACCTCGCCACTGGGTTTTGGAGGGGCCTGTTTGCCTGCCCCTTGCCTCAGGATTATGGCCCATATACTAACTTTGAAGGAGAAGATAGACCAGCCGCTCAGCCTAAATCTGTGGAACTGTTTTGGGCAGGAAAGCCATGCTTGTGGTCAGTCAAATATGACTTCCATGGAATTCGATAACCCCTGCTCGGATCTGGGTGATTTTTGGATATGTTGTTAGCCCAGATCAGATGTATAATTTATAGGAATATGTGGGGTTTTGAGATGTTTTCTGTGTTTTGGGAAAAATTTGTGTTTTCTGCCTGTGAGTGATTAAGTTAATTGTGTTTGGTAAATATGTCATAGGCAGAGCCCATTGTATTTGTTGATTGCGTCACAGGCAATGCCCATTGTATTTTGTTGATTGTTTCACAGGCAGAGGTGGGTTTGTGTACATTAGCTGGGAGTGTCTAACTGTACAAAACTGTGTTGATTGGCTGTTGTGACATTGTGTCCTGTGCTCCACAATGTCCCTGTGGTTGATAACATTGTCCGGAAAACTGTATATAAGAAA
This sequence comes from Bufo gargarizans, assembly GCF_014858855.1. Classification (NCBI taxonomy): domain Eukaryota; kingdom Metazoa; phylum Chordata; class Amphibia; order Anura; family Bufonidae; genus Bufo; species Bufo gargarizans. The sequence goes on from NC_058083.1 coordinate 319,994,053, forward strand.
TGCCTTTGTGCTCATTAAACAGGCCTGCCTTCATGAAGTCTTGGCTCATGTTTGGGGGATGGGATAACCACACTCTTAGCGGAGTATTGTGATATAGCAGTTACTAAGTATAAGCTCTTGTAAGAGTTCCTGCTCTCTGCATTTAGGAGAGGTTCACCAACTGGAAGCTGAAACCCGGTCTTGGGTCTAGCGTGGGTGGAGGACGGCGAGACCCTAACCAAGCTGCGGTGGTTCGTGGGTTCTGTGGTGGTTATGGTTTCAAGTAGAGTGCTTGGAGAACTCGGGAAGCACTAGGAGCATCCATTAACGGAGGTACCCAGTCGGGGTTCCAGGAGATCCTCTACATGCATTTTCTAGTCTTCCTACATTCGTGTTGTATTGGGTCAGAAAAGAAAATCTGAAATCCTTATTATTTCTATTTTTAGTTACCTCTTTACCTTTATCACCGCTAGTTTCTATCTCCTTATTGAAGTCACCCAGCTCCTTCTCCACATACCCTTTCTCTAGAAAATGATCTTTAATAACCTGACTTTGCTCTAAAAAATCCTTCTTATCTGTTCAGTTCCGATGTATCTTTTTGATTTGTCCTTTTGGTATATTCTTAAGCCATGGGCTATAGTGGCAGCTGGTGACATCGATGTAGGCATTCAAGTCCGTGGCTTTAAAGAATGTTTTGGTTTTCAACCGCTGATTATCCACAAAGATTGTGAGGTCAAGGAAGTCAATAGAAGTGGCACTAATGGTACTAGTAAAAGAGAGATTCAAATTATTATTTTTAATCCCCGTAATAAATTCCTCCAGCCTCTCTTTGTCTCCTTTCCAAATTAATAGGCAATCGTCAATATATAACGACACCAAATGATCAATTCACCTTTTTCAGTTTTTTTTATTTAACGTCGGGGTGATATAGTCCCTTTCCCAGGAGGCCATGAACAGGTTAGCGTAATTGGGGCGAATTTCGCCCCCATCGCCGTCCCTATACACTGTAAATAGGAGGCCTCATCATGCATGAAATAGTTGTGGCACAGGCAAAAATCTGTACACTCTATTATGAATTTCTTTTGAGCCAGAGTCATATTGGGATTCCTATCCAGCTCTTCCTCCACCCCTTTAAGACCCAAATCTTTGGGAATAATAGTGTAGAGAGAAATAACGTCAACGGTCCCCAACCACATATCATCGCTCCATATATCTAGATTATTGATAAGCTGAATTACACGTCCAGTATTTTTTAAATATGATGAAACTTGTATCACAAGAGTCTGGAGAAAATAATCAACATATTCCGAAAGCCTACTCATCACGGAATCAATCCCCGAGACGATTGGTCTCCCGGAAGGGGTTCTCCAGACTCTTGTGAATCTTAGGTAAGTGGTAGATAACAGGGGTAATCGGATGTTTGATGGACAGGAACTCAAATTCCTTTTTATTTAAATACCCTCTTTTTGGCATTCCTGAAGGAGCTGCTTCATTTTCCCTTTAAACTCAAAGACCGGATTTATTTTTAGTTTTTTATAGGTACTCTCATCAGAAATGAGTCTTTGCATCTCATTATCATATTTTTCAACAATTATTACAACTACCCCCCCTCCCTTATCAACCGGTTTTATTACAATCTTAGTGTTACCCTTGAGACTCTTTAATGCCTCTTTTTCATTTTTTGTCAGGTTATAGTATCTGGGTTTGGTATCTAACTTCTCTAGTTCCCATGTCTTAAATTTATTTTGTTTATGGATGGGTGCGAACTTAAGACCTTTTCCTAGAACTCGGTTCTCATCTTCTGAAAGAGTATGCGTACTTAGAATGAAGATCCCCTTTATTTCCCTCTGCTTTTCTTGAGGTTTGGGCTGTTGCTTTCCTCTTCCTCTCTTACCTCTGTGTGTATTCTTTTTTGGGGGGTGTTTATCTTTTCCATTCCCCTCTTTTCCTCCATTTTGTTGTCTCTCTGAACACCCTTTATTATTTGATGTGGAACATTTTGTATATACAAGTGTATAGGAGTTGTCTGTACCATTGAAATAAATGGGACGGCTTGGGTGCAGATGCAGGTAAGCAATAAAGAGGAGGCAGCTCTGGTACAGCGTGCGCCTTCTCTTCAAACCACTGATTGGCAGGGGTGTCGGGTGTCGGACCCCAGCCGATCTGATATTGATGACCTATCCTGAGGATAGGTCATCAATAAATATAACTTGGACAACCCCTTTAAGTAATATTCTAATATGCAAATTGGTCCTGCCTTACCTTTGGCTCAACATATTCTAAGATGAACAGCTTTGGAAAAAAAAACATGATTTTGTGATACTCTATCAGGAGATGTTTAAGCTATATTTGTCTATGTATGGCCACCTATTGGTTGTGATATGAATCACAGCTTGTTGAAGTTTTTGGTAGCATGTTGCAAAATTGTATTGAATTTAAAGGGTTTGTTATAAATGTTAGATAGTTTCTATCTGCAGAACGGGGCCCATGAAGTGAAGAAGAACACGCTGTGCATGTGCACAGCATTCACTGCTATGGAGTTTTTATAAATAACTGAACCAGCACGCTCAGCTATTTTTGGAAGGCCTATAACAATGAATGGAGAGCAAGTTGTGTAAACCCTGCCAACTCTCCGTTACCCAGTTATGAGACTGATGGAAATAGCCAGCTCCGTGAGTGCCTATTAAAGAACTCTCATAGGGCAGACTAGAGCATACTAGAGGGTGGAGCTACTCTCCCTCCACTTTTGGAGCCCTGTTCTGGAGATAGGAGCAGGTCCCATAGCTGGGACCAGCATCTATTTGACATTTATGCCATATCCTAGTGATATGCCATTAAGGCTGAATTGGGATAACCTCTTTAATTTTAATGGGCTGTGAACCTGTGTGTCCATCACATGATCAGGACAAATTGGGATTGCATGTGCAACGTCCCACTAAGGGCCATGCCTGGGGTATCCCTTGCCCCTTGGGAAGTTTCTATGAAATATGTCCCTCTTATAGAGCAAGTAAATGTGACGACAGGTGCGGTTAAGCAGAGGAAGCTCAAGGCTCCCTTTGTAGATGGTAATGTTGGTACCCAGAGGTAGGAGTACCAGAGGTGAAGGGTGGCCTATAGTCTCTGTAGATGTTATATACACGTGTCACGGTGTTCCTACCTGGATATCCGTGGATCCCAGACGCGATGTGGTCCGAAGCAGTGCAAAAGGGGTAGGTGAACTTGGATGGTGGATGAGTAGAATAAATGGAATCCAGACTTTGGAATAACATTGAACAGTTGGCATAAATTGGTAATCCAAACAGTATCTTGGTCATCAGCAGGTATTGGCTTAACTTTGGCAGGCAAATACTTCTGCTGCAGCTATCTCAGCTCTGCTATGCGGTAGCTGAATAAATTGGAAACTCTTCCTCTTCTGCTAGAACTTAAGTTAGCTGTAGTTTGTAGTCTGTCTTATAATCCTAGGAACTTCTTGTCCTGGCCTTAGAGTACCTCAAGCTTTGGCTCAGCTTGGAAGGAGGCAATGCAAGCCCAGGAGGGGACAAGCAACCATGTAGACTTCAAAGGCAGGGCCTCTGGGCCTAGCAGAGCAGGTAGTGCCCTGCTAGCCAGCACACAACCTCTCCCTAAGGAGGGTAGACTAGAACTACTCACTAACTAACCAACTAAACTCCTCCCTCTAGCTACAGAGGGCTGGTAATAACCAAACGGTTCCTCTCCAAGAAAGCTAATACTGCCAATGTTGTTTCCGCCATCTGCTGGTGGACCAGGTTATTACACTTAATAACAATTTCAGGAATAAATATGCACGTCATCAGGCTATGACACAAAATACATCAGATTTGTATTAGCACATGGAAATGGTAGCAAGGTGTCAAAAGAAGTAGTAATAGCACTCCGGGTCATTACACATGGCAGTATTATTTTGGTACTTTTTAGAGAATACATTTATGCTGTGTAAGACAATATTATTTGGAGACTCTATGGCACTATTGTCAGCACACATTTGAACTATATAAACGTCAGTATAAAACCTCAGTATAAAAATGGCTTGCTTATGCAAGTTGAAAGTGCCCCATCTTTGTACTTGGAGCCTTGAGTGGTAATTGTTTTTTTTTTACTTTAGAATATTAGATAATGTGTACACAATAATGTAGACAAATTTCAGTTACTTTGGATATTATAATATTAGCAATGACAGGTGCACTCTGCGGTCTTACTAAGCCTCCAACTGATGTTAAAATTGAGAGATTAGACAGCATGTCCTACTATGGAGGACATGTCTGAGCCCGAGCACCGTGCCAAGGTTTCTCAAGTAGCTCGGGTCCTAACACTCACCTACCTGAGCTGTATGGGCAATACTAGGGGCCAGTGTGCGAATTACAGGAGCATGAGGTCCAGAGGCGTAGCTAGAACTGACGGGGCCCCACAGCAAATTTTTGTACAGGGCCCCCCCCAACTTAATGGATGCACTCATACACACACTCACCACAGACATGGACGCACTCATACATGCGCTCAGTGGCGTAACTAGAATATTTTGGGCCCCAGTGCAAACTTTGGATGCCCCCCACCACCACCACCATTTTTACAAAGAGGCGGTATATTTTCTTTATACTAAGGACTTTTTCACACAAGTGGAGCCGTTCGGGTAATCTGCTGAGTGAAAGAGTACTAAGCCCCGCACCGGACAGCAGAGACACGGAGCATTAATATGATTGATAATGCTTTTTGCCTCTCTGTGACCTTTTTACTACAAAATCACAGTGACATAAAGTTGTCACTGTGATTTTGTAGCAAAAAGGTCACAGAGAGGCAAAGAGCATTATCAATCATGTTAATGCTCCGTGTTTCTGCTGTCCGGAACGGGGCTTGGTTCTCTTTCACGCAGCGGATTATCTGCACAGAATCCACTCGTGTTAAAGAGCCCTAAGCCCAATGCATGGCTACACTCACCCAGTCTGGATCCAGAACAAGGTCCCTGTGGTGATAGAGAAAAAAAGAATAATCACATAAGGAAGGGATGGTGACTGCCCCTGTGAAATCACCAGCAGGGGGCACTGTTCTGGCCTGTAAGACTGAGCCATGCCAATGTATAGTAACAGTTTTTATTTATTTATTTATTTATTTTCACAGTGTTTACCTGAGGGGTTAGGTTATGTGACATTTTTATAGAGCATATAGTTACGGACGTGGCAATGCCTAATATGTATACTTTTTCTTATTTATTTAAGTTTTACACAATAATATCATTTTTGAAAACAAAAAAATGATGTTTTAGTGTCTCCATAGCTTTTTATTTTTTGACCAATCCTCTTAGGTAGGATCTCATTTTTTGTGGGATGAGGTGACAGTTAGATTGGTACTATTTTGGGGGGCATATGCCTTTTTGATTGCTTGGTGTTACAATTTTTATGATGTAAGGTGACAAAAAAAATGCTTTTTTTGGCACTGTTTTTATTTGAATTTTTTACGGTGTTCAGCTGAGGGGTTAGCTCATGTGATATTTTTATAGAGCTGGTTGCTACGGACGCGGCAATACCTAATAATGTCTACTTTTTAAAATACATTTAACTTTAACACAATAATAGCAAATTTGAAAAAAATAAATGATGTTTTAGTGTCTCCACGTTCTAAGAGCTATAATTTTTTTTATTTCTTTGTTTGCGGGATGAGGTGACGATTTTATTGGTTCAATTTTTGTGGGACATACGGCTTTTTTTTTTACACAGTTTTTATTTATTTTATTTTTTGGTGTTTATCGGACAGGGTGGATCATGTGCTATATTTATAGAGACGGTCATTATGGATGCGGTGATACCTAATATGTGTATTTTTTTATTAATTTTTTATGACATAAATGAACTGATATGAGAAACGACAATTTATTTTTTATTTTTATCCCAAAAAAAAAAAAAAAAATTAACTTTTTTTTACACTTTTTTTTATTTATCAAGACTAGAGTTGAGCGAACACCTGGATGTTCGGGTTCGAGAAGTTCGGCCGAACATCCCGGAAATGTTCGGGTTCGGGATCCGAACCCGATCCGAACTTCGTCCCGAACCCGAACCCCATTGAAGTCAATGGGGACCCGAACTTTTCGGCACTAAAACGGCTGTAAAACAGCCCAGGAAAGGGCTAGAGGGCTGCAAAAGGCAGCAACATGTAGGTAAATCCCCTGCAAACAAATGTGGATAGGGAAATTAATTAAAATAAAAATTAAATAAATAAAAATTAACCAAAATCAATTGGAGAGAGGTTCCATAGCAGAGAATCTGGCTTCCCGTCACCCACCACTGGAACAGTCCATTCTCAGATATTTAGGCCCCGGCACCCAGGCAGAGGAGAGAGGTCCCGTAACAGAGAATCTGTCTTCATGTCAGCAGAGAATTAGTCTGCATGTCATAGCAGAGAATGAGGCTTCACGTCAGCCACCACTGCAACAGTCCATTGGCATATATTTAGGCCTAGCACACAGGCAGAGGAGAGAGGTCCCGTAACAGAGAATCTGGCTTCATGTCAGCAGAGAATCAGTCTGCATGTCATAGCAGAGAATGAGGCTTCACGTCAGCCACCACTGCAACAGTCCATTGGCATATATTTAGGCCCAGCACACACACAGGCAGAGGAGAGAGGTCCCGTAACAGAGAATCTGTCTTCATGTCAGCAGAGAATTAGTCTGCATGTCATAGCAGAGAATGAGGCTTCACGTCAGCCACCACTGCAACAGTCCATTGGCATATATTTAGGCCCAGCACCCAGGCAGAGGAGGGAGGTCCCGTAACAGAGAATCTGTCTTCATGTCAGCAGAGAATTAGTCTGCATGTCATAGCAGAGAATGAGGCTTCACGTCAGCCACCACTGCAACAGTCCATTGGCATATATTTAGGCCCAGCACACACACAGGCAGAGGAGAGAGGTCCCGTAACAGAGAATCTGGCTTCATGTCAGCAGAGAATCAGTCTGCATGTCATAGCAGAGAATGAGGCTTCACGTCAGCCACCACTGCAACAGTCCATTGGCATATATTTAGGCCCAGCACACACAGGCAGAGGAGAGAGGTCCCGTAACAGAGAATCTGGCTTCATGTCAGCAGAGAATCAGTCTGCATGTCATAGCAGAGAATGAGGCTTCACGTCAGCCACCACTGCAACAGTCCATTGGCATATATTTAGGCCCAGCACCCAGGCAGAGGAGAGAGGTCCCGTAACAGAGAATCTGTCTTCATGTCAGCAGAGAATTAGTCTGCATGTCATAGCAGAGAATGAGGCTTCACGTCAGCCACCACTGCAACAGTCCATTGGCATATATTTAGGCCCAGCACACACAGGCAGAGGAGAGAGGTCCCGTAACAGAGAATCTGGCTTCATGTCAGCAGAGAATCAGTCTGCATGTCATAGCAGAGAATGAGGCTTCACGTCAGCCACCACTGCAACAGTCCATTGGCATATATTTAGGCCCAGCACCCAGGCAGAGGAGGAGAGGTCCCGTAACAGAGAATCTGTCTTCATGTCAGCAGAGAATTAGTCTGCATGTCATAGCAGAGAATGAGGCTTCACGTCACCCACCACTGCAACAGTCCATTGGCATATATTTAGGCCTAGCACACAGGCAGAGCAGAGAGGTCCCGTAACAGACAATCTGGCTTCATGTACAGCAGAGAATCAGTCTGCATGTCATAGCAGAGAATGAGGCTTCACGTCACCCACCACTGCAACAGTCCATTGGCATATATTTAGGCCTAGCACACAGGCAGAGCAGAGAGGTCCCGTAACAGACAATCTGGCTTCATGTCAGCAGAGAATCAGTCTGCATGTCATAGCAGAGAATGAGGCTTCACGTCACCCACCACTGCAACAGTCCATTGGCATATATTTAGGCCTAGCACACAGGCAGAGCAGAGAGGTCCCGTAACAGACAATCTGGCTTCATGACAGCAGAGAATCAGTCTGCATGTCATAGCAGAGAATGAGGCTTCACGTCACCCACCACTGCAACAGTCCATTGGCATATATTTAGGCCCAGCACCCAGGCAGAGGAGAAAGGTCCCGTAACAGAGAATCTGGCTTCATGTCAGCAGAGAATCAGTCTGCATGTCATAGCAGAGAATCAGGCTTCACGTCAGCCACCACTGCAACAGTCCATTGTCATAATTTAGGCCCAGCACCCAGGCAGAGGAGAGAGGTCCCGTAACAGACAATCTGGCTTCATGTCAGCAGAGAATCAGTCTGCATGTCATAGCAGAGAATCAGGCTTCACTGTCAGCCACCACTGCAACAGTCCATTGGCATATATTTAGGCCTAGCACACAGGCAGAGGAGAGAGGTCCCGTAACAGACAATCTGGCTTCATGACAGCAGAGAATCAGTCTGCATGTCATAGCAGAGAATGAGGCTTCACGTCACCCACCACTGCAACAGTCCATTGGCATATATTTAGGCCTAGCACACAGGCAGAGCAGAGAGGTCCCGTAACAGACAATCTGGCTTCATGTCAGCAGAGAATCAGTCTGCATGTCATAGCAGAGAATGAGGCTTCACGTCACCCACCACTGCAACAGTCCATTGGCATATATTTAGGCCTAGCACACAGGCAGAGCAGAGAGGTCCCGTAACAGACGATCTGGCTTCATGTCAGCAGAGAATCAGTCTGCATGTCATAGCAGAGAATCAGGCTTCACGTCAGCCACCACTGCAACAGTCCATTGTCATAAATTTAGGCCCAGCACCCAGGCAGAGGAGAGAGGTCCCGTAACAGACAATCTGGCTTCATGTCAGCAGAGAATTAGTCTGCATGTCATAGCAGAGAATCAGGCTTCATGTCAGCCACCACTGCAACAGTCCATTGGCATATATTTAGGCCTAGCACACAGGCAGAGGAGAGGTTCATTCAACTTTGGGTAGCATCGCAATATAATGGTAAAATGAAAATAAAAATAGGATTGAATGAGGAAGTGCCCTGGAGTCCAATAATATATGGTTATGGGGAGGTAGTTAATGTCTAATCTGGACAAGGGACGGACAGGTCCTGTGGGATCCATGCCTGGTTCATTTTTATGAACGTCAGCTTGTCCACATTGGCTGTAGACAGGCGGCTGCGTTTGTCTGTAATGACGCCCCCTGCCGTGCTGAATACACGTTCAGACAAAACGCTGGCTGCCGGGCAGGCCAGCACCTCCAAGGCATAAAAGGCTAGCTCTGGCCACGTGGACAATTTAGAGACCCAGAAGTTGAATGGGGCCGAACCATCAGTCAGTACGTGGAGGGGTGTGCACACGTACTGTTCCACCATGTTAGTGAAATGTTGCCTCCTGCTAACACGTTGCGTATCAGGTGGTGGTGCAGTTAGCTGTGGCGTGTTGACAAAAGTTTTCCACATCTCTGCCATGCTAACCCTGCCCTCAGAGGAGCTGGCCGTGACACAGCTGCCTTGGCGACCTCTTGCTCCTCCTCTGCCTTGGCCTTGGGCTTCCACTTGTTCCCCTGTGACATTTGGGAATGCTCTCAGTAGCGCGTCTACCAACGTGCGCTTGTACTCGCGCATCTTCCTATCACGCTCCAGTGCAGGAAGTAAGGTGGGCACATTGTCTTTGTAGCGTGGATCCAGCAGGGTGGCAACCCAGTAGTCCGCACAGGTTAAAATGTGGGCAACTCTGCTGTCGTTGCGCAGGCACTGCAGCATGTAGTCGCTCATGTGTGCCAGGCTGCCCAGGGGTAAGGACAAGCTGTCCTCTGTGGGAGGCGTATCGTCATCGTCCTGCCTTTCCCCCCAGCCACGCACCAGTGATGGACCCGAGCTGCGTTGGGTGCCACCCCGCTGTGACCATGCTTCATCCTCATCCTCCTCCACCTCCTCCTCATCCTCGTCCTCCTCGTCCTCCAGTAGTGGGCCCTGGCTGGCCACATTTGTACCTGGCCTCTGCTGTTGCAAAAAACCTCCCTCTGAGTCACTTCGAAGAGACTGGCCTGAAAGTGCTAAAAATGACCCCTCTTCCTCATCCTCCTCCTCCTCCTCCTGGGCCACCTCCTGTTCCATCATCGCCCTAAGTGTTTTCTCAAGGAGACATAGAAGTGGTATTGTAACGCTGATAACGGTGTCATCGCCACTGGCCATGTTGGTGGAGTACTCGAAACAGCGCAACAGGGCACACAGGTCTCGCATGGAGGCCCAGTCATTGGTGGTGAAGTGGTGCTGTTCTGTAGTGCGACTGACCCGTGCGTGCTGCAGCTGAAACTCCACTATGGCCTGCTGCTGCTCGCACAGTCTGTCCAGCATGTGCAAGGTGGAGTTCCACCTGGTGGGCACGTCGCATATGAGGCGGTGAGCGGGAAGGCCGAAGTTACGCTGTAGCGCAGACAGGCGAGCAGCGGCAGGATGTGAACGCCGGAAGCGCGAACAGACGGCCCGCACTTTATGCAGCAGCTCTGACATGTCGGGGTAGTTGTGAATGAACTTCTGCACCACCAAATTCAGCACATGCGCCAAGCAAGGGATGTGCGTCAAATTGGCTAGTCCCAGAGCTGCAACGAGATTTCGCCCATTATCACACACCACCAGGCCGGGCTTGAGGCTCACCGGCAGCAACCACTCGTCGGTCTGTTGTTCAATACCCCGCCACAACTCCTGTGCGGTGTGGGGCCTGTCCCCCAAACATATGAGTTTCAGAATGGCCTGCTGACGTTTACCCCGGGCTGTGCTGAAGTTGGTGGTGAAGGTGTGTGGCTGACTGGATGAGCAGGTGGAAGAAGAGGAGGAGGAAGCCGAGAAGGAGGAGGTGGCAACAGGAGGCAAAGAATGTTGCCCTGCGATCCTTGGCGGCGGCAGGACGTGCGCCAAACAGCTCTCCGCCTGGGGCCCAGCTGCCACTACATTTACCCAGTGTGCAGTTAGGGAGATATAGCGTCCCTGGCCGTGCTTACTGGTCCACGTATCTGTGGTTAGGTGGACCTTGCTACAGATGGCGTTGCGCAGTGCACACTTGATTTTATCGGATACTTGGTTGTGCAGGGAAGGCACGGCTCTCTTGGAGAAGTAGTGCCGGCTGGGAACAACATACTGTGGGACAGCAAGCGACATGAGCTGTTTGAAGCTGTCTGTGTCCACCAGCCTAAATGACAGCATTTCATAGGCCAGTAGTTTAGAAATGCTGGCATTCAGGGCCAGGGATCGAGGGTGGCTAGGTGGGAATTTACGCTTTCTATCAAATGTTTGTGAGATGGAGAGCTGAACGCTGGCGTGTGACATGGTTGAGACGCTTGGTGACGGAGGTGGTGGTGGTGGTGTTGGTGGTACATCCCCTGTTTGCTGGGCGGCAGGTGCCAACGTTCCTCCAGAGGCGGAGGAAGAGGCCGAGGCGGCAGCAGCAGAATAGGCCGAGGCGGCAGCAGCAGAAGAGGTAGCAGGGGGAGCCTGAGTGACTTCCTTGGTTTTAAGGTGTTTACTCCACTGCAGTTCATGCTTTGCATGCAGGTGCCTGGTCATGCAGGTTGTGCTCAGGTTCAGAACGTTAATGCCTCGCTTCAGGCTCTGATGGCACAGCGTGCAAACCACTCGGGTCTTGTCGTCAGCACATTGTTTGAAGAAGTGCCATGCCAGGGAACTCCTTGAAGCTGCCTTTGGGGTGCTCGGTCCCAGATGGCGGCGGTCAGTAGCAGGCGGAGTCTCTTGGCGGCGGGTGTTCTGCTTTTGCCCACTGCTCCCTCTTTTGCTACGCTGTTGGCTCGGTCTCACCACTGCCTCTTCCTCCGAACTGTGAAAGTCAGTGGCACGACCTTCATTCCATGTGGGGTCTAGGACCTCATCGTCCCCTGCATCGTCTTCCACCCAGTCTTGATCCCTGACCTCCTGTTCAGTCTGCACACTGCAGAAAGACGCAGCAGTTGGCACCTGTGTTTCGTCATCATCAGAGACATGCTGAGGTGGTATTCCCATGTCCTCATCATCAGGAAACATAAGTGGTTGTGCGTCAGTGCATTCTATGTCTTTCACCGCTGGGGAAGGGCTAGGTGGATGCCCTTGGGAAACCCTGCCAGCGGAGTCTTCAAACAGCATAAGAGACTGCTGCATAACTTGAGGCTGAGACAGTTTCCCTGGTATGCATGGGGGTGATGTGACAGACTGATGGGGTTGGTTTTCAGGCGCCATCTGTGCGCTTTCTGCAGAAGACTGGGTGGGAGATAATGTGAACGTGCTGGATCCACTGTCGGCCACCCAATTGACTAATGCCTGTACCTGCTCAGGCCTTACCATCCTTAGAACGGCATTGGGCCCCACCATATATCGCTGTAAATTCTGGCGGCTACTGGGACCTGAGGTAGTTGGTACACTAGGACGTGTGGATGTGGCAGAACGGCCACGTCCTCTCCCAGCACCAGAGGGTCCACTAACACCACCACGACCATGTCCACGTCCGCGTCCCTTACTAGATGTTTTTCTCATTGTTATGGTTCACCACAACAACAAATATATTATTTGGCCCAATGTATTGTATTCAAATTCAGCGGGATATAAATTTGAGGCCTAGTATTTAGGCGCTGGGTGACCGGTATGGATTTAGTGACAGAATTAGACTTGGAAATGCACAGAAGCGTGTGTGTGAAGTTATTCTGAATGACCCAATGTGCACCTTGAATATTATATACCCTTTTTGGGATAGATTTCAAATAGCTCTGATATAGCAGGAACCACTAAATTATGAAATTGCTAAATTGGGAATTGTACTTCAACCCAGAACAAAAAATGTGCTTTGACGGGCACTAAATAACTTTCCCAGCTACAACAGTACAGCGGTAACGAGAGATTTAGAGGGATTTAAATTTGAGGCCTAGTATTTAGGCGCTGGGTGACAGGTATGGGTTTAGTGACAGAATTAGACTTGGAAATACACAGTAGCGGGTGTGTGTGAAGTTATTCTGAATGACCCAATGTGCACCTTCAATATTATATACCCTTTTTGGGATAGATTTCAAATAGCTCTGATATAGCAGGAACCACTAAATTATGAAATTGCTAAATTGGGAATTGTACTTCAACCCAGAACAAAAAATGTGCTTTGACGGACACTAAATATCTTGCCCAGCAACAACAGTACAGCGGTGGGTAACGAGAGATTTAGAGGGATTTAAATTTGAGGCCTAGTATTTAGGCGCTGGGTCACCGGTATGGATTTAGTGACAGAATTAGACTTGGAAATGCACAGAAGCGTGTGTGTGAAGTTATTCTGAATGACCCTATGTGCACCTTCAATATTATATACCCTTTTAGGGATAGATTTCAAATAGCTCTGATATAGCAGAAACCACTAAATTATGAAATTGCTAAATTGGGAATTGTACTTCAACCCAGAACAAAAAATGTGCTTTGACGGACACTAAATATCTTGCCCAGCAACAACAGTACAGCGGTGGGTAACGAGAGATTTAGAGGGATTTAAATTTGAGGCCTAGTATTTAGGCGCTGGGTGCACAGGTATGGATTTAGTGACAGAATTAGACTTGGAAATACACAGTAGCGGTGTGTGTGAAGTTATTCTGAATGACCCTATGTGCACCTTCAATATTATATACCCTTTTAGGGATAGATTTCAAATAGCTCTGATATAGCAGAAACCACTAAATTATGAAATTGCTAAATTGGGAATTGTACTTCAACCCAGAACAAAAAATGTGCTTTGACGGACACTAAATATCTTGCCCAGCAACAACAGTACAGCGGTGGGTAACGAGAGATTTAGAGGGATTTAAATTTGAGGCCTAGTATTTAGGCGCTGGGTCACCGGTATGGATTTAGTGACAGAATTAGACTTGGAAATGCACAGAAGCGTGTGTGTGAAGTTATTCTGAATGACCCTATGTGCACCTTCAATATTATATACCCTTTTAGGGATAGATTTCAAATAGCTCTGATATAGCAGAAACCACTAAATTATGAAATTGCTAAATTGGGAATTGTACTTCAACCCAGAACAAAAAATGTGCTTTGACGGACACTAAATATCTTGCCCAGCAACAACAGTACAGCGGTGGGTAACGAGAGATTTAGAGGGATTTAAATTTGAGGCCTAGTATTTAGGCGCTGGGTCACCGGTATGGATTTAGTGACAGAATTAGACTTGGAAATGCACAGTAAGCGGTGTGTGTGAAGTTATTCTGAATGACCCTATGTGCACCTTCAATATTATATACCCTTTTAGGGATAGATTTCAAATAGCTCTGATATAGCAGAAACCACTAAATTATGAAATTGCTAAATTGGGAATTGTACTTCAACCCAGAACAAAAAATGTGCTTTGACGGACACTAAATATCTTGCCCAGCAACAACAGTACAGCGGTGGGTAACGAGAGATTTAGAGGGATTTAAATTTGAGGCCTAGTATTTAGGCGCTGGGTCACCGGTATGGATTTAGTGACAGAATTAGACTTGGAAATGCACAGAAGCGTGTGTGTGAAGTTATTCTGAATGACCCTATGTGCACCTTCAATATTATATACCCTTTTAGGGATAGATTTCAAATAGCTCTGATATAGCAGAAACCACTAAATTATGAAATTGCTAAATTGGGAATTGTACTTCAACCCAGAACAAAAAATGTGCTTTGACGGACACTAAATATCTTGCCCAGCAACAACAGTACAGCGGTGGGTAACGAGAGATTTAGAGGGATTTAAATTTGAGGCCTAGTATTTAGGCGCTGGGTCACCGGTATGGATTTAGTGACAGAATTAGACTTGGAAATGCACAGAAGCGTGTGTGTGAAGTTATTCTGAATGACCCTATGTGCACCTTCAATATTATATACCCTTTTAGGGATAGATTTCAAATAGCTCTGATATAGCAGAAACCACTAAATTATGAAATTGCTAAATTGGGAATTGTACTTCAACCCAGAACAAAAAATGTGCTTTGACGGACACTAAATATCTTGCCCAGCAACAACAGTACAGCGGTGGGTAACGAGAGATTTAGAGGGATTTAAATTTGAGGCCTAGTATTTAGGCGCTGGGTCACCGGTATGGATTTAGTGACAGAATTAGACTTGGAAATGCACAGTAGCGGTGTGTGTGAAGTTATTCTGAATGACCCTATGTGCACCTTCAATATTATATACCCTTTTAGGGATAGATTTCAAATAGCTCTGATATAGCAGAAACCACTAAATTATGAAATTGCTAAATTGGGAATTGTACTTCAACCCAGAACAAAAAATGTGCTTTGACGGACACTAAATATCTTGCCCAGCAACAACAGTACAGCGGTGGGTAACGAGAGATTTAGAGGGATTTAAATTTGAGGCCTAGTATTTAGGCGCTGGGTGACAGGTATGGGTTTAGTGACAGAATTAGACTTGGAAATACACAGTAGCGGGTGTGTGTGAAGTTATTCTGAATGACCCAATGTGCACCTTCAATATTATATACCCTTTTTGGGATAGATTTCAAATAGCTCTGATATAGCAGGAACCACTAAATTATGAAATTGCTAAATTGGGAATTGTATTTCAACCCAGAACAAGAAATGTGCTTGAACGGACACTAAATAACTCGCCCAGCTACAGCACTAGGGACAGATTTAGCTGGATATAAATTTGAGGCCTAGTATTTAGGCGCTGGGTGACCGGTATGGATTTAGTGACAGAATTAGACTGGGATATGGCCAAAAAATGAACAGACTATTGCTGGTTAAATGCACTTGGTGTGACAGCTTCACCCTGATGTAGGCTTTAGCCAAAAAACAACCACACCATTGAGGGTTAAATGCACTTGGTGACAGGCGCAGCTTGCCCCTGATTTTGTATATGGCCAAAAAATGAACAGACTATTGCTGGTTAAATGCACTTGGTGTGACAGCTTCACCCTGATGTAGGCTTTAGCCAAAAAACAACCACACCATTGAGGGTTAAATGCACTTGGTGACAGGCGCAGCTTGCCCCTGATTTTGTATATGGCCAAAAAATGAACAGACTATTGCTGGTTAAATGCACTTGGTGTGACAGCTTCACCCTGATGTAGGCTTTAGCCAAAAAACAACCACACCATTGAGGGTTAAATGCACTTGGTGACAGGCGCAGCTTGCCCCTGATTTTGTATATGGCCAAAAAATGAACAGACTATTGCTGGTTAAATGCACTTGGTGTGACAGCTTCACCCTGATGTAGGCTTTAGCCAAAAAACAACCACACCATTGAGGGTTAAATGCACTTGGTCGCAGCTTGTGCTGGCGCACCACAAGACACAAAATGGCCGCCGATCACCCCAGAAAAATGAGACTGACAAACGGTCTGTGCAGCCTAAAAACAGTGAGCAATTGAGGATCAGCAGCTCAATGATCCACAGCTGCAGATCGATCAGTTAATCAAGTCCTTTGGAGGAGTTAATCTGCCTAATCTCGCCCTACTGTCGCAGCCGCAACCTCTCCCTACGCTAATCAGAGCAGAGTGACGGGCGGCGCTATGTGACTCCAGCTTAAATAGAGGCTGGGTCACATGGTGCTCTGGCCAATCACAGCCATGCCAATAGTAGGCATGGCTGTGATGGCCTCTTGGGGCAAGTAGTATGACGCTTGTTGATTGGCTGCTTTGCAGCCTTTCAAAAAGCGCCAAGAAAGCGTCACAAAAGCGCCGAAGAAAGCGACGAACACCGAACCCGAACCCGGACTTTTACGAAAATGTCCGGGTTCGGGTCCGTGTCACGGACACCCCAAAATTCGGTACGAACCCGAACTATACAGTTCGAGTTCGCTCATCCCTAATCAAGACCCATCTGGATCTTGAAGATCCAGTGGGACTGATCACTATACAGTGCATTGCAATAGTCATCTATTGCAATGCACTGTATAGTCAGTGCTACATTTACACTAAGGCCTCATGCACACGACCGTTGTGTGCATCTGTGTCCGTTGTTCCGTTTTTCGTGGTTTTCTGCAGACCCATTGACTTTCAATGGGTCCGTTGAAAACTCAGAAAATGCACCCGCGTCCCTGATCCGTGTTTCCTGTCCGTCCAAAAAATAGGACCTGTGCTATTTTTTTGACGGACAACGGTTCGCGGACCCATTCAAATCAATGGGTCCGTGAAAAAACATGGAGGCACACAAGATCGTCATCCGCGTCTGTGATCCGTGTCCGTTTTTTTCCTATCATTTTCAAGGCAAACTTGACTTAGATTTTTTTTTCACTTTTCTGGTCTAGTGATCCTCCAAAAATCAAGGAAGACACACGGAAGAAAAAACGGCCTCTATGGGGTTAAACGGCCAATCAGTGCAAGCACCGATTTCACCCGTTGAAGCAGAGTGTTAGCTGTAAGTTACAGGTGTTAAGCAACGATGTTCATTGCTGGGTTTGTGCTAGGGGAGGCGAGGCCACATAGGGTTAAAAGGCAGCAGCCGGTACCTGCTGCAGCACGATCGCCGACACGTCTGGGGGTCAGGAGGCAGAGCACTTCCGGGTCGTTGCAGTTTCAGGTCTGGCAGCGTGAGAGCTGGTCGCATGATTGCGACTTCAAGTAAGACGGGGGCGGCGGTGCAGTTCCTGGACGCTGAAAGGGGGGTGGCAAAAACCGGCAGGCACGCTCCAGTCTGCTAACCGGCGGCAGGTGCTGTGCAGTTCAAGCCGCAGTCCCCGCACGGCTCAAGTGGCAGGACTCGCACCGCACAGCGCCACCTGGTGGCCACTGGCGGCGACAGTCGGGGGGTTCGGCGGCAGGCCAGGGAACTGGCATGTCACATAATCAGCCGATAGTCTATCAAAGGATATTTCCCCAGTGGTTCCCCCTTTTCTGCCTGTTGTAATGTCGCCATATTTGTCATACTGGTTACAAATACGCCCCATACACAAGAATGAATAAATCTGAGTCAGACATATACTCTTACATCTATTCCATGGGACGTGTGCGCAGGCCATGGATCAGAATCAGATTTCAATTGCATTTTTGACCTTTGAGTACACGGACTGTTCTGAAGGTCCGAACTGTCCACATGTTGTTGTAAGGGATGTACTGCATTTATGTAATTACAGTATAACTAACGTTCGCCAGCACTTCTTGAATGTTCTTTAGGAGGATTTGCAGCAGTACATGTTTGCTTAATACGTAACAGATGGTCATCCTGTAATTACCCTAGAAGCTGACTTTGTACCCAGGCCATCACATCCACGCACCAGGTCTGTTCAGGCCATCGCACAAACAGGTGATATACAAATTACCGCGGCCTTGCATAGGCAGCGGGCAGGGGTGCGTTCCATTGGCCGTTCCGGTCACCAGCCACTCCATCCAAGCTGGGGGGGGACAGGACAGGGTACGTGCCCTGCCACCAACCGGTTCTGTGTGTGTGTGTGTGGGGGGGGGGTGCAGAGTCAAGATGCTGGTTTCATGGAAAAAAATATATATATATTTTATGTTTTCACAGTTCGTGTCACGTTGCATGGCACCATAGGCAAATACAAGGAAGATACGGTACGTATCAGGTTCCGACTCAGCCACAAGCAGTAAGACATCCATTACGTTAAGCCAACGGTGGAGGGGTGCCCCACGCCTCATCCCGAAAAAAATAAAATAAAGTCTGTCACGACCTCAGACTCACATAAGTCCTGCCACGACCACGGGCATTCAAACTCGTCTGTCACGTCTTCAGACTTGCGATACAATCCTGTCACGACTACAGGCATTCGATAAAAGAAAAAATAAATAAAAATGTCACAACTACAGGCATTCGATAAAAGAAAAAAAAAACTGTCACGACTACAGGCATTCGATAAAGAAAAAGAAAAAGAAAAAGAAAAAAACCCTGTCACGACTACAGGCATTCGATAAAGAAAAAAAAAAAAAAAAAACTTGTCACGTCTACAGGTGTTCGTGTTTCAATGTCTGTCATTTCCACAGACTCGCAATAAAGTTCTGTCACGACCACAGGCTGTCTTGGCATACACATCTTGCACGTCCACAGGCCGGTTAAAGTCCTGTCACGCCTACAGGCACACCACCGCTCATACACACATCAGCACAAAGTCTTGTCACGACCACAGGCACACGTACCAGGACGTCCTCTCAGTCATGGTCACACCACAGGTGCCGCCTGGTCTAATCTGTCACAACAACAGACACAGGCTAGGGCCTGTCACGTCTTCAGGCTTGACAGCCCCGGGAGGCCAGTGGGTGCTATCACGCAGGTGGCCGTGGCACGCTTGTCCGCAATGGCACCTGCAGGGCGGACAGGACCCGTCAGTGGTCGGGCACACGGGCACAAGGTCACAGTTCGCAACTCGGGGAAAAAAGGGGGCACTAATGGCTCTCAATTAATGACCAGTAGGAAGATGTCGCAAGAATTCACCCCTGGAGGCTCTTCCGCGTCGCGGTATAGCGGGGACACCCAGTCGGAGCGAAGCGTGGGACCCTCCTTACGTTCCTGGACCATCCCGAAGTTGTCCGCCAAGCTGCGCCGAAAGGGGCATCCCCTTTCCAGCATCTGCAAGAAAAGCCGAGTTGTATCGTCTTCTGATGTCAGACGTACCACCTGTGAGCCAGGATGAGGTATCCATGGGAACCATTCAGACGTCGCTCACCCAACTACACGCCGTGATCAACAGTATGGCGTCATCCATGTCAGACCTACAGGCCAGAATGGAATCAGTGGAAGCCAGGTCTGCGGCGGCAGCATTAGCGACACCAACACCTGCGGAACCTGCAGCAAGGCCATCCGGTGCTTCTGGTGGGTCATCCCAGTTTCCCTCAATCGCCCCGTTCCATTTCATATCGGCCAATATCAGGCAGAACATATTGGAGGGCAAAGACGTCAACCTGGCGTCCCTGCTCATTGCGACACATGAGGCCCCGGACAATAAAACCATTGCTTGTGGGGAGGTTTCGGTCATCCTGAAGTCTAAGTACGCTAGGCTTAACAGGAAATTGAACGTCACAGGAATTTGTCCTAGCATTCAGCTTATACCGGGATGTGATTTGCACAGCCAACCCGCATAGGAGGGCCGAGCTAGATTTGTACATGTACACTGTCGGGATTCGAACCCGTGACCAGCCACATCCCAGGCAGTAGCCCTGCTTACTAGGCTACCATCCTCTCTAGACATTCCTCCCTGAAACCTATTAGTTAACCTCAGTCTTGCCAAGCCTTGCTCATCACCCTTGATTCCCCACACCTGGTACTTCCCTATATAAGTCCAGCCCCTTGCACTCTAGCTTGCTGATTATTGAGCTCCTGAGCCTTGATCAAGCTTCTCCTCATCTGCTGCTCTTGCTACTTGCTACTACCGCTACTACCACTGCTGACCAGGAATTGCCTACCGACTACTCTTCTGCTTTGCCCCTACCTGCTGAACTGCTACCACCGTTACCATCCGGATTGTCTGACCACGCTTACTGCCGCCTGCCCTGACCTACCGCCTGCCTACCGACTACTCTTCTGCTTTGCCCCTACCTGCTGAACTGCTACCACCGTTGCCATCCGGATTGTCTGACCACGCTTACTACCTGCCTGCGGTCCTTGCCACTGGGCTCCACTCCTACCTCCAGCCAGCTGTCCTCTGACTCAGGTGAGCCTGTAGGACTGTTACAGAATAATCAGCCACACTATGGAGTCCGCAATGGCCACTCTGCGTAAGCAGGTCTCTGAACTTCAAGAATTTGGTACTACATATCAGGAGAAATTTGCCCAGCTCCAAGTCGTAGTCCAAAGCCAACAGAGCGAGATTATTGAACTACAGAGGCAACTCCTGGACGTCCGCGGCACGGCTGCAGACACCCGCATGCCACTCCCATCAAGATTCGGCGGTGACAGACGCCAGTATCGGGGGTTTCTAAACCAATGCCGCATCTATTTTCAGATGTACCCGGCCCCCTTCACCATCGAGAAAAATAAGGTGCTATTCATGGTCAATCTCCTGACGGATGAAGCATTAGCATGGGCATCACCATACGTGGAGACTAACAGTCAGCTCCTGAACAACCTAAACAACTTCATCACCGCAATGAGCCAAGTCTTCGACGACCCCAACCGCTGTGCGACAGCCGAGGCGCGACTACATAGTCTGCGGCAAGGGAGACACTCCGTCGCCGAATACACCGCTGAGTTTCGCCGTTGGGTCACGGACACCACCTGGAACCCAGCGGCACAGAGGAGCCAATTCCGGCGAGGCCTGTCCGAATTAATAAAGGACGAACTCGCCAGAGTTGAGGCCCCGGACGATCTGGACGACTTCATTCAGTTATGCATCCGGATAGATCAAAGACTCTCCGAGAGGAAGAAAGAAAGACTCTGGTCCTTGGACCACAGACCCACTTATTCCTTCTCTTCCACCGCCCAGCGCGACCCCCGGTCAGAAACTGAACCTATGCAGGTCGACGCTCTACGTAGGTCTCTATCCACAGCTGAGAAGGAGAGACGGCTGGCCGAAAACCTCTGCCTCTACTGTGGGGAGCCGGGTCATTTTGCCATCAAATGTCCTCATAAGATCCGAAAGACTATTGCCATCACGGAACTAAAGGAGCAACCACAGACTCCAACCCCACCAGCAGCCCCTGAAAATAACAACACGGCGGCTCATGGATCCCACTTCATCGTCCCCATCCTCATCGAGATTGAGGGGCGACAACTCCCCTGTTCAGCGATGTTAGACTCCGGGGCGGGAGGCAACTTCATGGACCTAACCTTCGCCCGCGAAAAGAATATTCCACTGACAATCAAGGCAGCCCCCGTTGACCTGGAAACCGTCGACGGATCCCCACTCTCCTCGGGGCCGGCCACTCACGAGACCACCGAACTACAACTCCTCATAGAACCAGATCACCGTGAAAAGATCCACTTCTCTCTGATCGCCTCCCCGACGTTCCCAGTGATCTTGGGCATCCCATGGTTGGCCACCCACAACCCCTCGGTGGACTGGGAAACCCGCTGCATACGATTCCCGTCCGAGTTCTGCACGCTAAATTGCTCCCACAAACCCGTCCTTCCACCTGAAGACACCACCATCTCAAAACTATCTGTCAAGGATCTGCTACCCCCTCAATACAGCGAGTTCCAGGATGTCTGCGACAAGAAAAACGCAGACAAGCTGCCACCACACCGACCCTACGACTGCCCTATAGAACTGTTGCCCGGGGCCGAAATACCCTTTGGCAGTATCTACTCCCTCTCAGAGCCTGAACTCAAGGCTCTGAAAGAGTACCTGGACGAGGACCTGAGGAAGGGGTTCATCCGGCCCTCCACCTCTCCCGCGGGAGCCCCCTTTTTCTTCGTAGAGAAAAAAGACTCCTCCCTGCGTCCCTGCATAGACTACAGAAAGCTTAATGACATAACCGTAAAAAAACGGTACCCGCTCCCACTGATTTCCGAACTCCTTGAGAGACTCCGGGAAGCGAAGATCTTCACCAAACTCGACCTTCGAGGGGCCTACAACCTCGTCCGAATCCGCCCTGGGGACGAATGGAAGACCGCCTTCCGGACACGTTATGGTCATTTCGAGTACCTGGTCATGCCTTTCGGATTCTGCAATGCTCCCGCCACCTTCCAGCACTTCATTAACGACGTCCTCAGGGACATGCTGGATCTGTTTGTAGTCGTTTACCTGGACGACATCTTGATCTTCTCTGAAGACCTCGAGCAGCACCGCGAACACGTCCGCAGAGTACTGCAGAGGCTCAGACAGAACTCTCTCTATATCAAGCTAGAGAAATGCGAGTTTGAGCGAACCACCACTCAGTTCCTCGGATACATCATCTCCCCAGAGGGCCTAAGTATGGACCCGGGGAAGGTCCAAGCTGTGATGAACTGGCCCGTTCCGAAAAACGAGAAGGAGATACAAAGATTCATTGGCTTCGCCAACTTCTATCGGAAGTTTGTCCGGAACTTTTCCAAGGTCATAGCACCAATCACCCAACTCACCAAGAAGGCAGTCCCCTTCTCCTGGACACCCGAGGCCCAGGAGGCCTTCACCAAGTTGAAACTCCTCTTCACTTCTGCCCCAATCCTAATCCACCCGAACCCCGAGCTCCCATTTACAGTCGAAGTGGATGCATCAGACTCTGCGGTGGGGGCAGTTTTGTCACAACGGACAGGGGAGAGGATGCTATTACACCCGTGCGCATATTTCTCCCGCCAGATGTCCCCCTCTGAGAAGAACTATGACATCGGGAACAAAGAACTACTGGCGATCAAGGATGCCTTCTCCAAGTGGAGATACCTGCTGGAGGGAGCCACCAACCCCATAATCGTACTAACTGACCACAAGAACCTCGAGTTCATCCGCAGCGCTAAGAGACTCTCAGCCAGACAGGCCAGATGGAGCCTATTCTTTTCCCGCTTCAACTATCTCATCATCTATCGCCCTGGATCAAAAAACAGCAAGGCTGACGCCCTTTCCAGAATGTTTTCCGAGCCCTCACAGAGTAACAAGGGCCAAAATAACATCTTGCCCGAGAGAAGGGTCGTAGGGGCCACCTACTCTAAAGAACTCCTGGGCACAATCAAGGAAGGATATGAAAATGACCCCTTCCTCTCCCACCCCACAGGCAATGTCAGCCTTACGTTTAAGAACGGTCATTGGTTTCATCAGGACCTACAACTATATGTACCAGAAATCGCACGGCTCGAAGTGCTCAAACTCAACCATGACTCCAAGGTGGCCGGCCATTTTGGCACAAGAAAGACCCAGGAGCTTCTCTCCCGCTCCTTCTGGTGGCCAACATACAAGGAGGACATCAAGAGGTACATCTCCTCGTGCACGGTCTGTGCCCGCAATAAGACTCCTCGTTCCTCTCCCGTGGGTCTGTTACAACCTCTCCCGATTCCCTCCCGCCCCTGGGGCTCGATCTCCATGGACTTTGTGGTAGACCTTCCTCCTTCAAAAGGGATGAACACCATCCTGGTCGTGGTCGACCGTCTTACCAAGATGGCCCATTTCATCCCCTACAAAGGCCTACCCACAGCCAAACAGACGGCCGATCTTATTCTCAGAGAGGTCTTCAGGCTGCATGGGATCCCGGACGACGTGGTCTCCGACCGAGGTGTACAATTTGCCTCAAAGTTCTGGAAGAACTTCTGCCTGGCGCTCGGGGTTAAAGTGAACCTGTCCTCTGCTTTCCACCCTCAGTCAAATGGGCAGACGGAGAGAACTAATCAGACCCTAGAGCAATACCTACGCTGTTTCAGCTCCCACCTGCAGGATGACTGGCTTGATCATCTCCCCACGGCTGAGTTCGCCTACAACAATGCTGAGCACAGCTCAACCAAGCACAGCCCCTTCTTTGCTAACACAGGCTCGCACCCCGTGTGTTCATTCCCCACCTACCCGTTGCCTCCACCCTCCCAGCAGTGGCCGAACGCCTAACAACCCTACAGGAGGCACAAGAGAACATTATAGACAACCTCCAGCTTGCCCAGAGGCGCTTTAAACAGGGAGCAGACAGACGTCGCAAACCCACCCCGGGCTTCCATGTGGGAGACAAGGTATGGCTGTCCACCAGGAACCTCAGATTGAAGGTCCCCTCCAAAAAATTTGCCCAAAGATACATGGGTCCGTTCCGGATCACCGCACAAATCAACGAGGTCACGTTCCGGCTCGACCTTCCGGACTCCATTAGGGTGCACCCTGTCTTCCATTGCTCTCTCCTCAAGCCTTACGTGGAGAACACCTTCACTGGAGGTCACCTTGGAAGGGGGGGGAGTACTGTCGGGATTCGAACCCGTGACCAACCACATCCCAGGCAGTAGCCCTGCTTACTAGGCTACCATCCTCTCTGGACATTCCTCCCTGAAACCTATTAGTTAACCTCAGTCTTGCCAAGCCTTGCTCATCACCCTTGATTCCCCACACCTGGTACTTCCCTATATAAGTCCAGCCCCTTGCACTCTAGCTTGCTGATTATTGAGCTCCTGAGCCTTGATCAAGCTTCTCCTCATCTGCTGCTCTTGCTACTTGCTACTACCGCTACTACCACTGCTGACCAGGAATTGCCTACCGACTACTCTTCTGCTTTGCCCCTACCTGCTGAACTGCTACCACCGTTGCCATCCGGATTGTCTGACCACGCTTACTGCCGCCTGCCCTGACCTACCGCCTGCCTACCGACTACTCTTCTGCTTTGCCCCTACCTGCTGAACTGCTACCACCGTTGCCATCCGGATTGTCTGACCACGCTTACTACCTGCCTGCGGTCCTTGCCACTGGGCTCCACTCCTACCTCCAGCCAGCTGTCCTCTGACTCAGGTGAGCCTGTAGGACTGTTACATACAAGGTGGTGGAATTAGGTTATAAATATGGCGGCACAGCATTCTTCGACTACCACCAGTCATTCTCAGCCAAAGCAGCAGCTGCCCTGATACAGTGCCAGCACGTGCAGGATTGGTCTAACATAGACACGGAATGGTTCTGCCGCCATTTTGCAGGGCTAAAAGCCCCGACGTGCACGGTCTGCAACTCGTACTCCCACACTACGGGTTGGTGTTCCAATACAGGCCACGTAGCAGATCCAGCGCAACCTATTTCAGCCCCAGGTCCATCAAACACCAAGCCAGCATCCGGGGTTGATAAGTTAGGTCGTCCCATTAAATACCTTGGCAGAAGCCAGATATGCAACAATTATAATTACGCCACTTGTCATTACAATCAGTGCAGGTTGCTACACCTGTGTGCGATTTGTTTTAGGGCCCATCCACGCGCAGCATGCCCTCAAAGGAATCAAGGCCCGGCGTGACTAAGCGTGGTCGACGTGGATCTGCTTGCATTATTCTTGGCTGAGCATCCACACCCGGCCTGGGTCCAGTTCGTTATCCACGGCTTGACACACGGTTTCCATACAGGGCTTCTCGCTCTCCCTCAAACCACATTAGAATGTGATAATTTGCAGTCTGCAGCCAGAGACCTAGAGGCGGTAACTCAGTTGATTCACACTGAGCTAGACCGGGGGTACTTGATAGGGCCGTTTAACCAACCTCCCTTCGCATGCTGGAGGATCAATCCAGTAGGCATTGTGACCGGCAAGTTCAACAATAAAAAACGCCTAATCTATGATTTGTCCGCCCCACATTCTTTACACATACCAAGCTTGAACTCATTGATTCCATCCGAGGAATTCTCCATGAGATACGCATCAATAGACGAGTCAATACAGGTCATAATCAAATTGGGCAAAGGCACCTGGCTGTCAAAAGCAGACATCACCGATGCCTTCAAGTTACTACCCATCGATCCTGAGTTATGGCAGTGGCATGGCATGAAATGGCAGCGTGCTTATTATTTCGCAAGTAAACTGACCTTCGGGTCAAAGTCCAGCCCCTGGTTGTTCGACCAGCTGGCCAGCGAGCTGCATTGGGTATTGAACAACACCTTCAGGGTAAACCATGTCATCCACTTACTGGATGACTTTCTCCTGGTAGAATCCCCGGATCAAGTACCTCAAGATCTGCAAGTCCTGCGCACGGCTTTTTCAGACCTAAAAATTCCGTTGGCCCCACACAATGTGGAGGGACCTAGCACAGAGATCACCTTTCTAGGCATTTGCTTGAACATAGTGGACATGAAGGCCAGTCTTCCTCAGGATAAGTTGGCCAGAATCAAGACTGTCTTTCTCAGACTAGCGCAAGTGAGGGTAACTACCAGGGCAGATCTTCAGTCACTCCTTGGCATGTTGAATTTTGCCTTGCGTATCATGCCGCAGGGCAGGTCCTTTATTTCAAGGCTCCTGGCACTCCTCCCGCAAGCACCCTGCCAGGACAGCCCAGTCCAGCTGGACCAGGACGCCATCGCTGACTTACTGATGTGGGACAACTTCCTCTCCCAATGGAATGGGGTTTCCCTGTTCATCCCGGTGGCATCCAGTAACTCCCCAGTGGTCCACACAGACGCCTCGCCCGCTGCCGGATTTGGAGCCATACATGGCACTCACTGGTTCGCTCAATCATGGCCGGTAGATGTCACCAGCATAACAGGGTTTTCAAGGAGTTCCTCACTCTTTGAAATCTATCCCATAGTAGCAGCGGCAGTCACATGAGGGGCACAGTGGAGAAACCAGACAGTCCTGTTTCTGAACGACAATGAGGCTGTCGCTGACATTCTAATGAAGGGCAGGTCAGCCTCCAGGCACATCATGGCGTTCGTGCGGAAGCTTGTGTGGCTGGCTCTGCAAAACAATTTCAATTTCAACTTAAGTGGCCAACATAATATCGCAGCCGATGCTCTATTTTGGTTTAACTTTCCCCTCTTCTTTCAGGTCTTTCCAGAGGCAGATCTCTCCCAAACACCAACCCCGCCTCATGGCCAGCTATTGATGGAGTAGCGCCATTTCTCAAGATGGCTAAGAATCTCGTGTCCGATTCTCTGTCCAGCAATACACGAAAGGCATACAGGACGGCCTGGCGTTTGTTCAACAGGTTTAAATTCTCATACCCTCCGGCCAGTGAAGGTCCTATCACATACCTGCTTGCGTTTACAGCTTTTTGCCACTCACAGCTAAATCTATCCTATAGCACCATTAAGCTGTACCTCGCGAGCATATAGCAGCATTGGTATGTGCAGTTTCCGGATCAACCATCACTGTTCACGGCCCATCCGATCAAATCCTTGTTGAGGGGCATCCAGAAACAGTCCATCAAAAGAAGACTCACCAGGCAACCTTTTACCGGCAACATGGTTAGGACCGTTTCTGACGCACTGGCCAATGACCCGTTCGGCCAATATATCAGCTCACTCGTCAGGGCGGCATTGTATCTGGCCTTCTACGGGTTCCTTAGGCCAGGCGAGTTCACTTGTGTTAAATCCTCAAACAAATTCTTTGCGGAGGAACCAACTGCTTTGGGACGGTACGCACCTCATCCTCAGCTTGGACTCCAGCAAGACGGGCCGACCTGGGGAATCCGTGCAGGTCAGGTACTTCGTTACCAACAACAAGTGGTGCCCAGTGACGATCCTACGTGAGTGGTTGCAGTACACCGGGAACATGCCCGCGGAGTCCCCCCTGTTCCAATTGGATGGGTTTCCCTTGAACATTCAGACTTTCCTCAAATACGCTCGCCTACTAGTCTCCTCGTCAGGGGTCAACCCGTTAGCTATCACAGGGCATTCATTTCGCATAGGTGCCGCCTCCGCAGCCTCCAAAAATAATGTACCAGCATATGTCATTCAGAAATTGGGCAGGTGGAAATCCGCATGCTACGCTCGTTATGTTCCTGATCCTCAACAGGAAATGTCACTTGCATTCAATCATTTGTTGTTGTAAATTTCACTTAGAATACACAGATTCAAACCTTCCCTGCATCCGTGTGGTTTTTGGCCCCTTCAGGCTACCATCAATACAGCAGTTCCAGCATAACTCTACTGCTTCAGGTAGGTACAGGTACGTAGTTCTCATTCAGCCGATCCTGGCACAAGTGTTAAGCAATGATGTTCATTGCTGGGTTTGTGCTAGGGGAGGCGGGGCCACATAGGGTTAAAAGGCAGCAGCCGGTACCTGCTGCAGCACGATCGCCGGCACGTCTGCCCACCCAACCCCCACTTTTCCTCACATAATCCACACTGGGGTAGCCCCCTTCAGGCTACCCTCAATACAGCAGTTCCGGCATAACTCTACTGCTTCAGGTAGGTACAGGTATGTAGTTCTCATTCAGCCGATCCTGGCACAACTAACACTCTCTGCTGATGGCAGCGGCTCCATTCCGGAACTGCTGCCATCGCTGGCTGGAGGAGATCGCTGCAGGGGGCATAAGGGGGGCAATGGGGGCAAACGGAAGGGCAATCCTGGCATAAGGGGCTAATATAAATGGCTGGGGCATGGGAGCACAATGGGTGTCTTACCCGATTTCAGGCTGTGATTGATACATAGATATATTGCTGTTCATTATTATATAGATTTGAAGGAGGCGCTGTAATGTTAGTCAGTATTTATTCTATTTGTTAATATCAGCAGGGTTACTCACTGTTTGGTGGATTGGAGCAGAGATAGGTGCCTGCCGTGGCATCCCACGTGGTAGTCTGCACTTTCAATCTTACCTCCGTATGTCTCCTCCAATCTGTTTCAAATCATTTTTCTTTACAACATTCATCTTGTATCTAATTACTTAGTTCATACCCTTTCAACCATCCCTATTTCCCTGCTGCTTAGTCCTCTCCTGGGAAGGACAGGAGGAAAGAAAAAAAGAAAAAAAGGGTTCCTCTCCTCTCCTCCTTCCCACTCCCCCACCCGTCCCCCCGGGTCTATTTTATCCACTTCTGCCACAATCTAGCAAATATGTGTTTTTTCTTGCTTGATACCAAATGGAATTCCTCTCTGATCAGCGAAGCTCTAGTCAAATTTTCCCACTCCTTAACTATGGGTACCACCCTATCTCCCCAATGTGCAATAATACATTTCCTTGCATAAAATGTTAGTTTAGATACTACAGCTCGATCTTGAGGGGTATCTATTTTATCCATCATTCCCAGGACACATATTTCCAGACAAATAGGAACTTTAATCAAGTCTTTTTTCTCTATTATTTCTTTTACTTTCCCCCAGAATTTCTGTATCTTTGAGCATGTCCAAAGTATGTGGATATCATCTACCCCTTTCTCCCCACATTTTTTGCAACAAAATTTCTTGGATTTATAGTATTTCATGAGAATCTTAGGGGAATAGTAGGCAGGTATAGTATATTAAATTGAGTAATTCTCTAGGAAAAATAATTTGATAACCCAGTTTAATTTGATACCTAAGTTTACTATGACCCATGTACCTTTCAAATCCTTACTACGAGGTTTAATTAGGGTTGGTCCAAAACGTGGAATGGATCAAGGTTTTATTAATATATACAAAACTTGCAATGAATTACTGGCTTTTGTATATAACTTCCCACATTATTTTCATGCATCGCCTATATCCCTCACTTTATACCCTTCAGCACTCTGATCATACATAAGACATAAAGATGTAAAAACAATAATGGTGTAAAATCAATAATCTGTTCCCATATTATGATTTTCATGCAATTTGCATGCGTTTTTTCAGATGATGTGTTTTGTCTCTTACTGTTGCTTCTTTGTTCACTCAATCCCCCACATTAACCCCTATTGCTTTAAAGGATTCCCAATTTATGTTAGTACTTTAAAACCAGAGCAAACAGGAATATATTGTATATTATGTATCATTTTAGGTAGACTTTTCTTTCTTTCTTTTTTTTTCTTTTCTAGAGGTCTGTATCTCAGATGAAGATGGTATAACTAATATCAGAAGAAAACATGGGTGGGAGCCTCCCGCCAAGGAGGGATTGGGGTGCTGGGAAAACAGCCTGACACCAATCCCTTGTCGGCGAAGGGCACCCACCCATTAAATCTATAGGAAACCAAATAATTCTAGACCTTCAGGTTACAATGTGTTGAATTCGAAGATCCTTCTCGATTCAATCCTTGACATTCTACTGATGTGATCTCCTCCCCTCCAATGTTTCTCTACTTTTATCTATTGCTGCAGATTTCAGGCCCGGCGGTTCTTGGTTGTGGAATTATTTAAGATGATTTGACACAGAATGTTTATCATAACCAGTTTTAATATTTCTTATGTGTTCTGAAATTTATTTTTTAAGGGTTCTTTTTGTCTTTCCCACATACTGTTTGTTGCAGGTAGACTGGATGATATAAATAACATCTGTAGAATTACAAGTTAGGAAATCTCTTATTTCATGTGTATGGCAATGAATGGTTGACACTATTTTTACAGTTTTTTGGGGGAATGATGTTGTTTTGCAATTACTGCATTTTGTGCACCTGTAGAACCCAGTAATACCTCCCCATTTTTGAATGGATTGTTCTCCCTATGGTTTGTTTTAATCGATGGTGCTACTTTGATCCCTAGATTTGGGGCTTTTGTAAATATAATCTGAGGGCTATTGGGAACTAAGAAGCCTATTGTCTCATCTTTTAAAATGTAATGTCAATGTTTCTTGATAATTTGTTGGATTTTCCTGTATTGCATATTAAATGGTATGATTATTCGTAATCTATCCTCTTTAGATTTACTTTGCATTAAAGTGTCTTTTTAAACCCCTTAAGGACTCGGCCCTATTTCACCTTACGGACTTGGCCATTTTTTGCAAATCTGACCAGTGTCACTTTAAGTGCTGATAACTTTAAAACGCTTTGACTTATCTAGACCATTCTGAGATAGTTTTTTCGTCACATATTGTACTTCATGACACTGGTAAAATGAAGTTAAAAAATTAATTTTTATTTATTAAAAAATACCAAATTTACCAAAAATTTTTTAAAAATTGCACATTTCCAAGTTTCAATTTCTCTACTTCTATAATACATAGTAATACCTCCAAAAATAGTTATTACTTTACATTCCCCATATGTCTACTTCATGTTTGGATCATTTTGGGAATGATATTTTATTTTTTGGGGATGTTACAAGGCTTAGAAGTTTAGAAGCAAATCTTGAAATTTATCAGAAATTTTCAAAAACCCAATTTTTAGGGACCAGTTCAGGTCTGAAGTCACTTTGCGAGGCTTACATAATAGAAACCACCCAAAAATGACCCCATTATATAAACTACCCCCCTCAAGGTACTAAAAACTGATTTTAAAAACTTTGTTAACCCTTTAGGTGTTCCACAAGAATTAATGGAAAATAGAGATATAATTTCTAAATTTCACTTTTTTGGCAGATTTTCCATTTTAATAATTTTTTTCCAGTTACAAAGCAAGGGTTAACAGCCAAACCAAACTCAAAATTTATGGCCCTGATTCTGTAGTTTACAGAAACACCCCATATGTGGTTGTAAACTACTGTATGGGCACACGGCAGGGCGCAGAAGGTAAGGAATGCCATACGGTTTTTGGAAGGCAGATTTTGCTGGACTGTTTTTTTTGACACACATGTTTTATTTGAAGCCCCCCTGATACACCCCTAGAGTAGAAACTCCATAAAAGTGACCCCATCTAAGAAACTACACCCCTCAAGGTATTCAAAACAGATTTTACAAACATTGTTAACCCTTTAGGTGTTCCAAAAGAGTTATTGGCAAATGGAGATGAAATTTCTGAATTTCAATTTTTGGGGAAATTTTCCATTTTAATCTATTTTTCCCAGTAACAAAGCAAGGGTTAACAGCCAAACAAAACTCAATATTTATGGCCCTGATTCTGTAGTTTACAGAAACACCCCATATGTGGTGATAAACAGCTGTACCGGCACATGGCAGGGCACAGAAGGAAAGGAATGCCATATGGTTTTTGGAAGGCAGATTTTTCTGGACTGTTTTTTTTTACACCATTTCCCATTTGAAGCCCCCTTGATGCAACCCTAGAGCAGAAACTCCATAAAAGTGACCCCATCTAAGAAACTAAACCCCTCAAGGTATTCAAAACAGATTTTACAAACGTCGTTAACCCTTTAGGTGTTCCACAAGAGCTATTGGCAAATGGAGATGAAATTTCAGACTTTAAATTTTTTGGCAAATTTTCCATTGTAATCCATTTTTCCTAGTAACAAAGCAAGGGTTAACAGCCAAACAAAACTCAATATTTATGGCCCTTATTCTGTAGTTTACAAAAACACCCCATATGTGGTCATAAACAGCTGTATAGGCACACGGCAGGGCGCAGAAGGAAAGGAATGCCGAACGGTTTTTGGAAGGCAGATTTTGCTGGACTGTTTTTTTTGACACCATGTCCCATTTGAAGCCCCCCTGATGCACCCCTAGAGTAGAAACTCCAAAAAAGTGACCCCATTTTAGAAACTACGGGATAGGGTGGCAGTTTTGTTGGTACTAGTTTAGGGTACATATGATTTTCGGTTGCTCTATATTACACTTTTTGTGCGGCAAGGTAACAAGAAATAGCTTTTTTGGCACTTTTTTTGGCAACATTCATCTGAAAGGTTAGATCATGTGGTAATTTTATAGAGCAAGTTGTCAAGGACACGGTGATACCTAATATGTATACAATTTTTTTTATTTATGTAAGTTTTATACAATGACTTCATTTTTAAAACCAAAAAAAATGTTTTAGTGTCTCCATAGTCTAAGATCCATAGTTTTTTCAGTTTTTGAGCGATTATCTTAATTAGGGTCTCATTTTTGGTGCGATGAGATGACGGTTTGATTGGCACTATTTTGGGGTGCATATGACTTTTTGATTGCTTGCTATTACACTTTTTGGGACGTAAGATGACAAAAAATGGCTTTTTTCACACCGTTTTTATTTTAATTTTTTTACGGTGGTCAACTGAGGGGTTAGGTCATGTGATATTTTTATAGATCTGGTCGATACGGATGCGGCGATACCTAATATGTATACTTTATTTTTATTTATGTTGCAGGGGGGGTGCAAAATCGACATTTTGGGCAATTCAAAGTTTCTGATCCCGGCGGTCAGGGACCGCCGGGATTAGAAACTGCAGAAGGCGCAGCAAACCGCAGGTCTGAATCGACCTCCACATGACCCCCCTGGCGTTGTGACAGGATGCCAGCTGAATGATTTCAGCCGGCATCCCGTTGCAATTAACCCCCGCTGCGCCGGAATCTCTGTTTAAAATTAGGACGTACCGGTACGCCCTGAGTCCTTAAGGACTAGGGAAATAGGGCGCATTTTTTTTACCTCTTCTTGAAATATTTCATTTTTGGTATAATTTCTTTTAATCCGACAGAACTGCCCTAATGGAATGTTGAGAAGCCACCTGGGTAGGTGGCAGCTCGTATATAAGAAGAAACTATTTTTAGTAACTGGTTTGTGATAGGTATTGCATACCAAGTTCTCACTTTCTATCGTAATCAGTAAATCCAAAAATTCTATTGATGTATTAATACATATGAAAGGAATACAGGCCTGATTTATCAAGAGTGCTCGGTCGGTCTTTATGGTCTTTGTACCACCAGAGGAGACAATTAGGTAATAGTTTGCAACTAAGGCTGAAAAAAGACATCTGTCCATCCAGTTCAGCCTGTTATCCTGCAAGCTGATCCAGAGGAAGGCAAAAAATCCCTGTGAGGTTCAAGACAATTTTCCTCATTTTAAGGGGGAAAAAATCATTCCCGACTCCAATCATAATAACTCCCTGGATCAATGACCTCTCAAGAAATCAAATAACTATAACCTGTAATATTACTACACTCCAGAAATCCATCCAGGCCCCTCTTGAACTTGTGAGTTCACCACCACCACCTCTTCTGGTAGAGAGTTCCATAGTCTCAATGCTTTTACCATAAAGAATCCTCTATGTTTGTGCAGAAACCTTCTTTCCGCTAGATGCAGAGGATGTCCCCTCATCACAGTCACAGTCCTGGGTATAAATAGATCATGGGAGAGATCTCTGTACTGACCCCTGATATATTTATACATTGTTATTAGATCTCCCATCAGTTATCTATCTTCTAAACTGAATAACCATAATTTTGATAATCTTTCAGGGTACTGTAGTCCACCTATTCCAGTTATTTCCTCAGTTGTCCTCCTCTGAACCCTCTCCAGTTCTGCTATGTCTGTCTTGTTCACAGGAGCCCAGAACTATACACAGTACTCACTGTGTGGTCTGAATAGTGATTTGTAAAGTGGCAGGACTATGTTCTCATCATGTACATCTATGCCCCTTTTGATGAAATCCATTATCTTATTGGCCTTGGCAGCAGCTGCCTGACACTGGTTTCTACAGTTAATTTGCTGTCTAATAAAATTCCTATGTCCTTTATTATGTCAGTGTTACCTAGTGTTTTACCATTTAGTGTATATGGGTAACTTACATTATTCCTTCCCATGTGCATAACATTAGATTTGTTAATGTTAAACCTCATCTGCCGGGTATCTGCCCAAGCCTTCAATCTATCCAAATCCATGTGTAGCAGTATACTGTCCTTTTCCGTGTTGGTATTACTTTACACAGTTTAACTCTGTGCCTGCCAAGGGGGCTGTAACATCTTAGAACCTACCTGGCAGTGTATTTTACTCCTCTAGTATCACCGATTACTGTATTTTTGGTGAGGAGTATAAACATAAAAGGAACCTGTGACCTGCAAGGACCTGTAACTATGTATGGACAAAGATCTCTAATTTAAAGTACTTTTTACTGATAGATCGCATATAAGTTGGCTCTAAGGTTCATGCGCGCACATAGCAGACTCCAAATATTCAAACATATGACTTTTGATCTTCGTGTCTACCTTCGTGGACACTTATATTCTTTATGTTTACCCTGCAAGGACCTGCCGGGGATGTGGTACTAGATCCCCATAACAACCATGACGCCCTCCACTGACATCACTTCCGGTTGTAAGCGAGGCGCTGCTGACTGGGCAAGATTAAAGGTAATGGCCCAATGATCGCGCGTCCTCGCTCTGGATGGTATGACAATTGAGTGGGAGGGGTTGAATGAGCGCTCACCCTGCAACCATAGGTTAATTAACCAAGTGGGCAGGGTTGAAGCGCTATAAAAAATGGACACTTAGACTCAGTTAGTTGCCACTGACTTAATATTCGTGCGGGAGCGCTGCCACTGCACTAGACACCCCGGCGATACATTCTGTGCCCTGAAGAACCACTACTCTTTGTGGTGAAACGCGTCGGACCAATTTTGAGGGAGGACTAGTTGTCAGGGCTTAGCAGCTACAGATTCGAGGTTCCAGCGGCTGTGGGTCGCCCTTTTAAGGGCGGGTGCCCGGAATACAGCCTGTTAGGGTTCCCCCAGCTCTCTCTGGCTAGCTTATTTAGGGAAAGAACCTAGGCCGAGCAATACGCAGTAACAAAGTGTCTCAAGTGACCCCTCTGACAAACTGCCATATGACCAATGGGACTGGAGCTGCCAGATATACCTGACACCCCTCCAATAGAGCAGTGCATCAATAGCATTGTTTTAATATAGTGTCACAATATTCAAAAATTAGATGAAATAAAAGTTATATTTTAAATAACTACAATAAGGCACACTCAGTTCAATATTGATAATTAAGGACACACCTGAGTACTTATACACTGGACCATGA
This sequence comes from Bufo gargarizans, assembly GCF_014858855.1. Taxonomy (NCBI): domain Eukaryota; kingdom Metazoa; phylum Chordata; class Amphibia; order Anura; family Bufonidae; genus Bufo; species Bufo gargarizans. The sequence continues at coordinate 320,029,973 of NC_058083.1, forward strand.
CTACTGAATCCCTGACCCTGAGTATATATCTATTAGTACTTTACACAGTTTAGTCTCATGTGCAATTTTTTTTATTTTACTGTGAAGCCTTCAACAAGATCATTACTAAATATATTGAAGAGAATAGGACCCAATACTGACCCTTGTGGTACCCACTAGTGACAGTGACCCACCCTCTGTTTTCTATTACTCAGACAGTTACTTACCCACATAGAGAAAAAGAAAGTTGCAGCTCTCACCTCTGATCACCCTTGTGAAGCACGGAAGATAAGGCTTGAACCCAATCACACTTGAAATATCCAGAAAACAAAGGGTCAATTCCAGCTTCTGACGTATAAAATGGTTTGTTCTTTACTTGGCTTCCAAAATTTAAGATCCAACATACATCACATGGAGCGACACAAAGTAATTGTGACGCGTTTCAGGCTATAGTATTGAGCCCTTCATCAAGACAATACATAGTGCACTAAAAACAAGTACTTATATACAACACAGGTAGGTTCCTCCTCCTTTCTTGATTGGCTGAAGGTCACATCCCAAGCCCAGGTGTTCCTGGATTAGGTGAGAAAATCCAGCCAAGAACACATGGGCGGGGAGACAACAAATTAGTATCATGCATTTGAAAACACAAACTGATGAACTACATGTACTGCAGTGTTAAATCATATTTTCTGTTTAGACCCTTCGGTATACAAAAATAAATTTTCCAAAATAAACATCCAATATGTTTCTCTACTCGGGAGCTTCTGTTTGCGATCACCTCCTCTAATTGGTGCACTATGTATTGTCTTGATGAAGGGCTCAATACTATAGCCCGAAACGCATCACAATTACTTTGTGTCTCTCCATGTGATGTATGTTGGATCTTAAATTTTGGAAGCCAAATAAAGAACAAACAATTTTATACGTCAGAAGCTGGAATTGACCCTTTGTTTTCTAGTTACTTACCCACATACAGACATTTTCTTCCAGTCCGAGCATTCTCATTTTATATACTAATCTTTTATGTGGCACAGTATAAAATGCTTTGGAGAAGTCCAGATATACGACATCCACTGATTCGCCGCTGTCAAGTCTAGAACTTACCTCCTCATAGAAACTGATTAAATTAGTTGACATGACCAATCCCTTGTGAAGCCACGCTGATATGGCATTATTTGCTTATTTTCATTGAGCAACTCCAAGATAGCATCTGTTAGAAAACCTTCAAACAGCTTACCAACGACAGATGTTAAACTTACCGTCCTATAGTTTCCGAGCTTTCTTTTTTACCACTTTTTGAATATTGGCACCACATTTGATAAGCGCCAATCTTGTGGAACACTCCCTGTTAATATAGAGTGCTTAAATATGAGGTGCAGGCTTCCTCATAAATTAAATGCACCTTCCAGCATTACATGTGCCAGGCTGAAATCTATGCCAGCTCACAGCTGGCATAGATTTTCAGTCATCTTTCAAAGCGTAAGTGACGATAAATGTGCCAAGGTCTATGGCCTCATCCACGCCCACCCTCACCATCCCTCTTTTCGAAAACTAGCGATGGCTACATATAAAGATTAAGTTGCAATGTCATTTTAAAAAACATAAACTTTTTCATGCCAAAATTAAAATGGTAAATCCCCTCTATAGTTTCACAATAGTCATTTCAAAGAATCTTACATTTTTCTCATTTCTAATTACGTATAAAATTTATATGCCAAAGTTTTTTAGATAAGATTGTCTCGATTATCTCTATGTAATTTCTTTGTTATATGTGTTTTGCTGCTATGAAATTTAAGTTATTAGATTTGTAGCAGCTTTTTCAGACTTCTTTATGGCAATTCTGCCTACCGTATGTACTGAGAGGTCAATCAATAACTATGCACATTTGTTGTTAAGGACCCCTGAGAACCTGTCCGACAATGCCTGAGGTATCTGTACTGCATTGCAACAGAGGTATACAATAAATGGTTAATATTTTTTCACATTAGGAATAGACATGCAATGTTTAGGGAAAAAAGCATTTTGGCATTAGGTCCACTACTACAGGGTTAGTCTGATGGCCTTTGAAATGTAAGCTCTGCACATTAAAGATGCCTATAGTGGTGTTCTCCACTTGAAGGTTATACTTATAATTCCTTGCAATAGTCATATTTACATTGAAAATAGTCACCTGTGAATTCCATAAGCCCAAAGTGCTAGAGCATGGAAATCCAGGGGCAAAGATTTATGAAGTCGTTTGTGAAACCATTCTTTTGGAATGAATGAGATTTCGGAGTTTAGAAATCCTCTGGCTATTCTCTAAACAAAGATGTGGGAAACTATTAATGTTTATAGAAACCATTCCCATGTTTTCCTTGGTTAGAGTAGGATATGGATAGCAAGATTACCACATTTTTCATGCTAATACTTTTTTTCATACATTTGAAAAATTTGTCATGATTATATAAGACTGTTTCAGTTAAAACCCCATAATGCTACATATTCAGAAGTGGGAGAATATATGTCCTACTATTCCAAAGCACTAAAGCTTATCATACTGTTACAACACCTCAGATCAATTCATATAATCACTTAAAATTTAACTGCATTCACTATGTACACCAAAATATTCTATGTATGGATAGTACTCTATGGAAATTTGGATCCATGTTGGTGACATTAATTTCTTTGAACCCTAAGCTTTAGTTTTTCTTTCTGAAGGCTTCAGTTTGCTCAAATTTCCACCCACGTTCCAAAACAGGTTGTAAACTCAACAAGCTTTCCAGGGAATTGGCCCTTGGGTGTGTCTGCCAGTCAACTGGTGTTACATACACTACAGTATGCTGTGAGTCTGGCAGGGAGCCAGGAAAACATTCTAAAATATATATTTATTGGTCCATCTGGTGAAATCTGTTGAAGATTTGGATGTAAAAAAAAATATTATAAAGATAGCTGATAAAAGTGGTGGGTATACATGATGAATGCCATAGTGATAAGGTTGCTGAACTATGTTTTGTTAACTAACTAATTTCTAAGGATTTACCAACACTTCCAGCAGTAGCAGCACCATCAGACCTATCAAAGTTTTTAGCCAACACCAGCGATCTTGCCCTCACTGTACAAAGGAGGGATACTGGTAGAAAACCTGCAATATCCACTAGTATTTATAAATATACCTTTACTGTGAGGTCACTTCATCAGATAGGGGGCTATAATAATAATAAAAATAATAATAGTAATAATTTATGTAGTGCCTATATATTCTACACCTCCTTACAATTCAGAGGGTATATAAACAAACCAACAGAGTTACTAAGGCTAGACAGATAAGACAGATGACTTATGTTTGGAATTACCATCATTTTATTTTTTGTTTTAATATATTAAACTCTTTTATTCCTGTACTTGTGAGCACTAAATGTGTTTATTTGCAGAAACTATACACATAGTGGCCAGTTTATTCCTAAGAATTTGTTGAGCCTTTTTGCCCTCTCCATATCGAGTAATCGCAGGTAAAAGGTGCTGGGTGGTTAGACTAGGAAGGCCTGACCCAGGGAAGACTAACCACCCTGCAATTTCTTGCTCCTCGTGCCGGTTGGCATCCGTATGAGTGGAACCTTGAAGATACAGGCAGCACCAACCCACCAAATTACATTTTCTGCATTCAGTAGTGTTGTGCCTGCTACCCATTTGATGTTCTCACCCTATGAGCGCCTTCTTTTTCTAAACAGTTTCTAAAGCCTGGACATTGCTATGTACACTAAATGTGATATACTGAGATTCCAGATGGCTCATGTGCAAAGACAGTGATGATACTTTATTACTACCCAGCTCTTATTTTGTTGTTTTGACCTTTTGACTCGTAGATTCTGACCTCACTGTCTGATTTCCCTCTTGTTTGAACATTGACAAATTCTACCCCATCTCCACCACTGCTAATATTGTTTGTGCTGGTACTTGACATTCTGTTTAGGTCCAGTATTATTTAGTGATTAGGAATGGAGGCAGCCAACTTCAGCCCCTCAGAGTCAGTTCCCATTTCTCCATGCTCAGTGTAGCTCTTCTGTGTTACAAGAAAATATAATGACAAAAGTAGTGGACAGCTTTGCAGTCATGGGTTTACTACATAAAAAAAAAAATGCAGTAAATAGAGTAATGACTTGAAGCTTTTGTGCCCCAATGCAAAATCTACCTTGTGCCATGTACTATATAACACTGGTATAATTAGTTGTGGCCTAAAGGCCCTTAGGGCTGTAATACACCAACAGATTATCTGGCCAATTTCTGTCCAAAATATCTGTGTGTGTAAACGGCCATCTGACTAATCATTGGGCACAAACACCAGGGTGTGGCTACTACCTCTGCTTTACCTCTAGAGCTACTCTCCTGGCAGTAACTGATGGTTTCAGTTTCTCTGTTCACAAAAAGAAAAATGCAGCAAATACCAAAAATATTTGCACAGAGCAAATAAAACAGCCTCTGAATGGTTTGTCTTTATACCCCAGGTGGAGCCTTGTGTTTCTATGTTTCAACCCATCCGCAAATAGTTGGACTACTATTAAAATCAACATAGCAGAGCTGGAGAAAGAGGATAGTCCGACTCAATTCCTTTATTCCCCTGGGTTCACTATTGACTATGCAAAAGTTCAAATGAAATAATGCTAAAAATATATACAAATTAAGAAACTGATCCACTATTTGGACGGAATATGATTTAAACTGAGACACAGCAATGTTAAGAAGCAATTTCCAAGTTTCTCATAGTCGTCCCTTTCCTGTGTCTGCCTAATATCTCAGCTCATTAAAAAAAAAAAAAGATAATAAAAGACAAGATACTGTTTCCTTTCGAGCTCTGAGCCCAGAAGAGTTCTTGTCCAGTTTCATCCATGCAGCCTTTAACTTTAACCTCATATCTGGACGGAGGAGATGTTTATTGCGAGGCATGCAAAATAAACTCACAGAGTTCACCATAAAATATGACAACTACTTGAAATAATGTTGACTTCATTAAACTTTAAACTTTATTTATATATTTTATGGTGCAGTGTGAGCGCTTCTCGGATGTTTACCCCAGTAAAGGAATCCATCATGCGAAATCCTTGAAGGAATTAATCCCCCTTTCCCTGGCACAGAACTGAACTCCAACAATTTAGATCTAAATATTTAGTGATGGATGATACATGTTTATACAACAGAGGGCAGCATGACATTAAAATGGGATCCATAGTAACTAGAGTGTATGTTATGTTGAAAGGATTAAGGAACCTGGAGGTCACCAAAATGCTATTGTGAACCATTGGATGATAATGAATTTAGCCCATCGTAAACATATTTGTTCCTCCCTCCCGATCTCACTGTTAGGAATCTTCTTCGCAAAATGGTTATGTATAAGTTACAGACTTCAAACTGCCGACTCTTTCACATTTGCCTGAGCATCCCATGGTTAAACTAATAGCCTTATTGGGTGTCAGCCAAAGGTTATGGGCCTCTCAAAATATTCTCAGAAAAAAAAACTTTATCACTGAGCTAACGTTTCTCATTAGCAACCCTGTGTTGTCTAATCCGTAAAATTACATGATTAACTCTTCTTTCTAGACAGAAAGAGTTGAATTCGGAATCCCAGAGGAAGTTATTAAACGTATCAACAAGATAGCTCCCTTTATGTACTCAGCCCCATAGGGTGAAGGAAATATATCACAGAACATGTACTTAATAACAATGCTATACATCACTCACAGTTATTAAACATATGTCAGATCATACTGTTGTTTTAATGTTGAACTTAGAGGGGAAAAAAACAACTGAAACATAGAAATTTAAATCTTCAATCTTATTTTCTAAATTCCTTTTGATATTATAAAACATTCACTTTTTTTTTCTAGGGCACGAAGAAAGTGCTTCCTTTTGAAAGCCAGCCTGTCTATAGCTAAAATATATTGCTTCAGTTAACATGATCTGTAAAGTTCAAGCAATTTCAGATTGTATCACTTGCACAACTGGGATTCCATAACTTGATGTCATGAATAACTTTTAGAAACAGACTTATAAAGGTTGAAGTTGAAGATATACTACACGTACAAAGTTTAAGTTTTAAAGAGTATAGAATTTAACGTGCTTAAATTTAAAACGATACCTTTATTATTCGACTGGGTTATAGAGCAAAAGGAGATTTGCTCCAAGTGATATCCCGACTATGATACATACATTGGGACAAAGACTCCTCTTATAGGAAGGGAATAGATTCTAACATACTGGTCAATAAAGTACAGGCTTGGTAAAAAAGAATGGGGGGGGGTGGGTAGATGGATGGGAAGTACCAAGTCTGTACTTTATTGACCGTATGTTAGAATCTATTCCCTTCCTATAAGAGGAGTCTTTGTCCCAATGTATGTATCATAGTCGGGATATCACTTGGAGCAAATCTCCTTTTGCTCTATAACCCAGTCGAATAATAAAGGTATCGTTTTAAATTTAAGCACGTTAAATTCTATACTCTTTAAAACATGAATAACTTTTAACTTAAAGGAATCCCATAGCTAAACAAAAAGATTATAGTTGTAAATGGGCTGCTACTATTATTTGAATATTATGCACGTAAATATTTCTGAAGGTTCTGAGAAAAGGAGTTATGAAATATAAAATGGTTAACATGAGGGGATATATTTTTCTACAGTATGCAGTTAGATTTTACCCAGCCTAAAGTGGTTACTTACAGAAACAAATATGACATTCAACTGCACAGCAAGTGGGTAATTTAAAAGAACTAGAAATACAGAAAATACTACAAAAAGCTAAATATGCAAACACTTCATGTCCTCCTTTGTCTTGGTACTACAATTTTTGACCTATATAACCATTAAAATTGAGCAATATATAAAAAAAACCTTCTCTTTGTGTCAAGAATTTATCAATATCTTCCTCCTCCTCACAGTCATCAAGTGGATGGTGCAGCAGCTTCCCTGCTGTAGGTGTGAACGGGGACAAAAAAAATGTCAATTTTTTTTTTAGCTGTGGCCAGGCAGTGGCTGGAAATAAAAAAGTACAGTACTCACCTTGTCTGAGCCTCCCAGTTCCAGTGCTGAGCCTTCAGTCTCTGCTGCTTCCGGTCCTTGCTGGGACAGGAAACAGAACGTCAATCAATGGACTCAGCAGTGATTTGTTTTCAACGGCGTGTGACCTCTGAGCCTCACACTAAATGGTCTTTTATGTTGAATCGAAAAGAAATGAGATACAATTCTTTACACTGTGTGTAACAAGACTGACTATTTTTATATAACCCATATTTCTATAAAAGTTATCATCTTAACTCATTTTTACTAAGTTCACTTTGTGATTACTTACCGTGAACAACCCAATGTAAAGCTCTTCTTACCTTCACAAGTCACAACATGTAACATATCATACGATTCAATAGACCATAATGTCTTATTAACAGGCTTTGATATTGTAAATTATGGCAGCAAATGCTCCTGTAACATTTAATTATAGCCTGTTCTCATATTTTATAAGACATCTTATGCTCTATCATAGATAATGGCCATTACTCATATCTGACTGTTTTGGTTGGTAGAACACCAGGGTTACAGATGATTAGTTAGTGACGATGAACTGAACTTTCTCTAGAGTTCACAGAAACTGAATTTCAAGAAATTAAGATTCTACAGTCTTTGATGTCTTACCAGTGTAAATAATTCACTCAAAACTTTTATATAATAAGGAAACGCAATTCAACTAGACAACAACATGCAACATGGAACTCATTACAGAAAAAATTGCATTTCAGCACAATTTTAATTTACAACAGTTTTAATTTAAAAGTTTTATTAGTTCCCAAGACAAACACATTTCAGAATTAGATTTCTGTTCATCTAAAACAACTAACTAATAAGTAAAAATATTTTACAGATGAATAAACAAAGAGAAAAATTGAATACAAGGGAGGTTAAAGGGGTTGTCCAACCACAAGATAGGGGATAAGTGTCTGATCTGCTGTGGTTCGACCACTGGGATCCCTACTGATCACACAAACGGGGGCCCAATCATCTACATTTGATTGAAGCGGTGGTCACGCATACTATACGTGTTGCTGCGCCATTCAGCTGCAGTACATGGGATTGCCAGATAGAGGCTATCTCTGACATTCTGAACAGAAACCTTTTAAAATAGGAATCTGAAGTGGGCTTTGGTACTGAGGTATCAGCCAGTACCAAAGCCTACTTCGAATTACTATTTTAAAATGTTCTAAAATGAGCAGATAAGAAGTCCGTAACTATTTACCAAAGTCTTGTGCAACTTCAAGCTAGACAAGGTTTTCCGCCAATACATTTTAATGCTGTATGGAAACAGCATTTCAAACAAAGTTTTAGAACTAATCAGCTTCGGATCTATGATTTAAAGCTCGATTTGTTCAAGCCGAATTGTGAGCTTTCATGGGTAGTGTTGAGCGAACACCTGGATGTTCGGGTTCGAGAAGTTCGGCCGAACTTCCCGGAAATGTTCGGGTTAGGGATCCGAACCCGACCCGAACTTCGTCCCGGACCCGAACCCCATTGAAGTCAATGGGGACCCGAACTTTTCGGCACTAAAAAGGCTATAAAACAGCCCAGGAAAGGGCTAGAGGGCTGCAAAAGGCAGCAACATGTAGGTAAATCCCCTGCAAACAAATGTGGATAGGGAAATTAATACAAATAAAAATAAAATAAATAAAAATTAACCAATATGAATTGGAGAGAGGTCCCATAGCAGAGAATCTGGCTTCACGTCACCCACCACTGTAACAGTCCATTGTCATATATTTAGGCCCCGGCACCCAGGCAGAGGAGAGAGGTCCCATAACAGAGAATCTGGCTTCATGTCAGCAGAGAATCAGTCTTCATGTCATAGCAGAGAATCATGCTTCACGTCACCCAACACTGGAACAGTCAATTGTCAGATATTTGGGCCCCGGCATCCAGGCAGAGGAGAGAGGTCCCGTAACAGAGAATCTGGCTTCATGTCAGCAGTGAATCAGTCTTCATATCATAGCAGAGAATCATGCTTCACGTCACCCAACACTGGAACAGTCCATTGTCAGATATTTAGGCCCAGGCACCCAGGCAGAGGAGAGAGGTCCCGTAACAGAGAATCTGGCTTCATGTCACCAGAGAATCAGTCTTCATGTCATAGCATAGAATCAGGCTTCACGTCACCCACCACTGTAACAGTCCATTGTCATAAATTTAGGCCCCGGCACCCAGGCAGAGGAGAGAGGTCCCGTAACAGAGAATCTAGCTTCATGTCAGCAGAGAATCAGTCTTCATATCATAGCAGAGAATCATGCTTCACGTCAGCCACCACTGCAACAGTCTATTGTCATATATTTAGGCCCAGGCACACAGGCAGAGGAGAGAGGTCCCGTAACAGAGAATCTGGCTTCATGTCACCAGAGAATCAGTCTTCATGTCATAGCATAGAATCAGGCTTCACGTCACCCACCACTGTAACAGTCCATTGTCATAAATTTAGGCCCCGGCACCCAGGCAGAGGAGAGAGGTCCCGTAACAGAGAATCTGGCTTCATGTCAGCAGAGAATCAGTCTTCATATCATAGCAGAGAATCATGCTTCACGTCACCCACCACTGGAACACTCCATTGTCATAAATTTAGGCCCCGGCACCCAGGCAGAGGAGAGAGGTCCCATAACAGAGAATCTGGCTTCATGTCAGCAGAGAATCAGTCTGCATGTCATAGCAGAGAATCATGCTTCACGTCACCCACCACTGTAACAGTCAATTGTCATATATTTAGGCCCAGGCACCCAGGCAGAGGAGAGAGGTCCCGTAACAGAGAATCTGGCTTCATGTCAGCAGAGAATCAGTCTTCATATCATAGCAGAGAATCATGCTTCACGTCACCCACCACTGGAACAGTCCATTGTCATAAATTTAGGCCCCGGCACCCAGGCAGAGGAGAGAGGTCCCGTAACAGAGAATCTGGCTTCATGTCAGCAGAGAATCAGTCTGCATGTCATAGCAGAGAATCATGCTTCACGTCACCCACCACTGTAACAGTCCATTGTCATAAATTTATGCCCCGGCACCCAGGCAGAGTAGAGAGGTCCCGTAACAGAGAATCTGGCTTAATGTCAGCAGAGAGTCAGTCTTCATGTCATAGCAGAGAATCAGGCTTCACGTCACCCAACACTGGAACAGTCCATTGTCATAAATTTAGGCCCTGGCACCCAGACAGAGGAGAGGTTCATTCAACTTTGGGTTGCCCTGCAATATAATGGTAAAATGAAAATAAAAATAGGATTGAATGAGGAAGTGCCCTGGAGTACAATAATATATGGTTAAGGGGAGGTAGTTAATGTCTAATCTGCACAAGGGATGGACAGGTCCTGTGGGAACCATGCCTGGTTCATTTTTATGAACGTCAGCTTGTCCACATTGGCTGTAGACAGACGGCTGTGTTTGTCTGTAATGACGCCCCCTGTCGTGCTGAATACATGTTCAGACAAAACGCTGGCCGCCGGGCAGGCCAGCACCTCCAAGGCATAAAAGGGTAGCTCTGGCCACGTGGACAATTTAGAGACTCAGAAGTTGAATGGGGCCGAACCATCAGTCAGTACGTGGAGGGGTGTGCACACGTACTGTTCCACCATGTTAGTGAAATGTTGCCTCCTGCTATCAGGTGGTGGTGCAGTTAGCTGTGGCGTGTTGACAAAACTTTTCCACATCTCTGCCATGCTAACCCTGCCCTCAGAGGAGCTGGCCGTGACACAGCTGCCTTGGCGACCTCTTGCTCCTCCTCTGCCTTGGCCTTGGGCTTCTACTTGTTCCCCTGTGACATTTGGGAATGCTCTCAGTAGCGTGTCTACCAACGTGCGCTTCTATTCGCGCATCTTCCTATCACGCTCCAGTGCAGGAAGTAAGGTGGGCACATTGTCTTTGTACCGTGGATCCAGCAGGGTGGCAACCCAGTAGTCTGCACACGTTAAAATGTGGGCAACTCTGCTGTCGTTGCGCAGGCACTGCAGCATGTAGTCGCTCATGTGTGCCAGGCTGCCCAGGGGTAAGGACAAGCTGTCCTCTGTGGGAGGCGTATCGTCATCGTCCTGCGTTTCCCCCCAGCCACGCACCAGTGATGGACCCGAGCTGCGTTGGGTGCCACCCCCGCTGTGACCCCATGCTTTATCCTCATCCTCCTCCACCTCCACCTCATCCTCGTCCTCCTCGTCCTCCAGTAGTGGGCCCTGGCTGGCCACATTTGTACCTCACTCTGAGTCACTTCTAAGAGACTGGCCTGAAAGTGCTAAAAATGACCCCTCTTCCTCCTCCTCCTCCTCCTGGGCCACCTCCTCTTCCATCATCGCCCTAAGTGTTTTATCAAGGAGACATAGAAGTGGTATTGTAACGCTGATAACGGCATCATCGCCACTGGCCATGTTGGTGGAGTACTCGAAACAGCGCAACAGGGCACACAGGTCTCGCATGGAGGCCCAGTCATTGGTGGTGAAGTGGTGCTGTTCCGCAGTGCGACTGACCCGTGCGTGCTGTAGCTGAAACTCCACTATGGCCTGCTGCTGCTCGCATAGTCTGTCCAGCATGTGCAAGGTGGAGTTCCACTTGGTGGGCACGTCGCATATGAGGCGGTGAGCGGGAAGGCCGAAGTTACGCTGTAGCGCAGACAGGTGAGCAGCGGCAGGATTTGAACGCCGGAAGCGCGAACAGACGGCCCGCACTTTATGCAGCAGCCCTGACATGTCGGGGTAGTTGTGAATGAATTTCTGCACCACCAAATTCAGCACATGCGCCAAGCAAGGGATGTGCGTCAAACCGGCTAGTCCCAGAGCTGCAACGAGATTTCGCCCATTGTCGCACACCACCAGGCCGGGCTTGAGGCTCACCGGCAGCAACCACTCGTCGGTCTGTTGTTCTATACCCCGCCACAACTCCTGTGCGGTGTGGGGCCTGTCTCCCAAACATATAAGTTTCAGAATGGCCTGCTGACGTTTACCCCGGGCTGTGCTGAAGTTGGTGGTGAAGGTGTGTGGCTGACTGGATGAGCAGGTGGAAGAAGAGGAGGAGGAAGCTGAGTAGGAGGAGGTGGCAACAGGAGGCAAAGAATGTTGCCCTGCGATCCTTGGCGGCGGAAGGACATGCGCCAAACAGCTCTCCGCCTGGGGCCCAGCCGCCACTACATTTACCCAGTGTGCAGTTAGGGAGATATAGCGTCCATAGCCGTGCTTACTGGTCCACGTATCTGTGGTTAGGTGGACCTTGCCACAGCCACAGATGGCGTTGCGCAGTGCACACTTGATTTTATTGGATACTTGGTTGTGCAGGGAAGGCACGGCTCTCTTGGAGAAGTAGTGCCGGCTGGGAACAACATACTGTGGGACAGCAAGCGACATGAGCTGTTTGAAGCTGTCTGTGTCCACCAGCCTAAATGACAGCATTTCATAGGCCAGTAGTTTAGAAATGCTGGCATTCAGGGCCAGGGATCGAGGGTGGCTAGGTGGGAATTTACGCTTTCTCTTAAATGTTTGTGAGATGGAGAGCTGAACGCTGCCGTGTGACATGGTTGAGACGCTTGGTGACGGAGGTGGTGGTGTTGGTGGTACATCCCCTGTTTGCTGGGCGGCAGGTGCCAACGTTCCTCCAGAGGCAGAGGAAGAGGCCGAGGCGGCAGCAGCAGAAGAGGCCGAGGCGGCAGCAGCAGAAGAGGCAGAGGCGGCAGCAGCAGCAGAAGAGGTAGCAGGGGGAGCCTGAGTGACTTCCTTGTTTATAAGGTGTTTACTCCACTGCAGTTCATGCTTTGCATGCAGGTGCCTGTTCATGCAGGTTGTGCTAAGGTTCAGAACGTTTATGCCTCGCTTCAGGCTCTGATGGCACAGCGTGCAAACCACTTGGGTCTTGTCGTCAGCACATTGTTTGAAGAAGTGCCATGCCAGGGAACTTCTTGAAGCTGCCTTTGGGGTGCTCGGTCCCAGATGGCGGCGGTCAGTAGCAGGCGGAGTCTCTTGGCGGCGGGTGTTCTGCTTTTGCCCACTGCTCCATCTTTTGCTACGCTGTTGGCTCGGTCTCACCACTGCCTCTTCCTCGGAACTGTGAAAGTCAGTGGCACGACCTTCATTCCATGTGGGGTCTAGGACCTCATCGTCCCCTGCATCGTCTTCCACCCAGTCTTGATCCCTGACCTCCTGTTCAGTCTGCACACTGCAGAAAGACGCAACAGTTGGCACCTGTGTTTCGTCATCATCAGAGACGTGCTGAGGTGGTATTCCCATGTCCTCATCATCAGGAAACATAAGTTTGTTGTGCGTCAGTGCATTCTATGTCTTCCACCGCTGGGGAAGGGCTAGGTGGATGCCCTTAGGAAACCCTGCCAGCGGAGTCTTCAAACAGCATAAGAGACTGCTGCATAACTTGAGGCTCAGACAGTTTCCCTGGTATGCATGAGGGTGATGTGACAGACTGATGGGCTTGGTTTTCAGGCGCCATCTGTGCGCTTTCTGCAGAAGACTGGGTGGGAGATAATGTGAACGTGCTGGATCCACTGTCGGCCACCCAATTGACTAATGCCTGTACCTGCTCAGGCCTTACCATCCTTAAAACGGCGTTGGGCCCCACCAAATATCGCTGTAAATTATGGCGGCTACTGGGACCTGAGGTAGTTGGTACACTAGGACGTGTGGCTGTGGCAGAACGGCCACGTCCTCTCCCAGCACCAGACGGTCCACTAACACCACCACGACCATGTCCGCGTCCGCGTCCTTTACTAGATATTTTCCTCATTGTTATCGTTCACCACAACAACAAAAATATTATTTGGCCCAAAGTATTGAATTCAAATTCAGGCCTTTTTTTACAGATACCTAACACTATCTGGCTATCTATTTAGGTACCGTATTACACTAATACAGGCACAGCAGTAACCACAGATTTAGCTGAATATAAATTTGAGGCCTATTATTTAGGCGCCTGGGTGACAGGTATACGTTTACAGACAGAATTAGACTTGGATATGCACAGTAGCTTGTGTGTGAAGTTATTGAGAATGACCCTATCAGCACCTTGAATATAATATACCCTTTTAGGGATAAATTTAAAGTAGGCCTGGTACAGCAGGAACCACTAATTTAGAGAATTGCTAAATTGGGAATTGTATTTAAACCCAGAACAAAAACTATGCTTTGACGGACACTAAATAACTTGCCCAGCCACAGCAATAACCACAGATTTAGCTGACTATAAATTTGAGGCCTATTATTTAGGCGCTGGGTGACAGGTATACGTTTACAGACAGAATTAGACTGGGATATGCACAGTAGCGTGTGTGTGAAGTTATTGAGAATGACCCTATCAGCACCTTGAATCTAATATACCCTTTTAGGGATAAATTTAAAGTAGGCCTGATACAGCAGAAACCACTAATTTAGAGAATTGCTAAATTGGGAATTGTATTTCAACCCAGAACAAAAACTGTGCTTTGACGGACACAAAATAACTTGACCAGCTACAGCAATAACCACAGATTTAGCTGACTATAAATTTGAGGCCTATTATTTAGGCACTGGGTGACAGGTATACGTTTACAGACAGAATTAGACTGTTATATGCACAGTAGCATGTGTGTGAAGTTATTGAGAATGACCCAATCAGCACCTTGAATCTAATATACCCTTTTAGGGATAGATTTAAAGTAGGCCTGATACAGCAGAAACCACTAATTTAGAGAATTGCTAAATTGGGAATTGTATTTCAACCCAGAACAAAAACTGTGCTTTGACGGACACTAAATAACTTGCCCAGCCACAGCAATAACCACAGATTTAGCTGACTATAAATTTGAGGCCTATTATTTAGGCGCTGGGTGACAGGTATACGTTTACAGACAGAATTAGACTGGGATATGGCCAAAAAATAACCACACTATTGATGGTTAAATGCACTTGGTGTGACAGCTTGACCAACCACACTATTGAGGGTTAAATGCACTTGGTGACAGGCTCAGCTTGCCCCTGATGTAGTATATGGCCAAAAAATAACCATACTATTGATGGTTAAATGCACTTTGTGTGACAGCTTGACCAACCACACTATTGAGGGTTAAATGCACTTGGTGACAGGCTCAGCTTGCCCCTGATGTAGTATATGGCCAAAAAATAACCACACTATTGATGGTTAAATGCACTTGGTGTGACAGCTTGACCAACCACACTATTGATGGTTAAATGCACTTGGTGTGACAGCTTGACCCTGATGTAGGATTTAGCAAAAAAACAACCACACTATTGAGGGTTAAATGCACTTGGTGGCAGCTTGTGCTGGCGCACCACAAGGCACAAAATGGCCGCCGATCACCCGAGAAAAAAGTGACTGAAAAACACTCTGGGCAGCCTAAAAACAGTGAGCAATTGAATAGCAGCAGTTCAATGATCCACAGCTGCAGATCGATCACTAAATGAAGTCTTTTGGATGAGTTAATCACTGCCTAATCTCGCCCTAACGTCGCAGCTGCAACCTCTCCCTACACTGATCAGAGCAGAGTGGTGTGCGGCGCTACGTGACTCCAGCTTAAATAGAGGCTGGGTCACATGCTGCACTGGCCAATCACAGCCATGCCAATAGTAAGCATAGCTGTGACGGCCTCTTGGGGCAAGTAGTATGACGCTTGTTGATTGGCTGCTTTGCAGCCTTTCAAAAAGCGCCAAGAAAGCGACGAACACCGAACCCAATCCCGGACTTTTACGAAATTGTTCGGGTTCGGGTCCATGTCACGGACACCCCAAAATTCAGGTTCGGATTCGCTCATCTCTACTCATGGGTACATATGGCACTGGCTGGCACCTGCTCGCGAGCGTGGTGGGCACCATAGCCGCCAGGTGCCTGCTGTTTTGAACAGCAGACACACAGGCCTGATTTCTTTGCCCAGCGGTAATACCAGTTGCTGAATTTTAACCCTTCAGATGCCATGGTTGAACATGACCAAGGAATTTGCGCACACTATAACTAGAGATGAGCGAAAATTTATGGTAACAAATCAAAATTTTTCCTAAAATGGCTGCTGCACATGTGAGGACATGGAGAAAGGAACTCTGGGAAGGTGGTATCACCCATAATGCCATGCATGCAGCCAATCAGCAGCCAGCCCTGTGATGTCACAGCTCTATAAATAGCGGCAGCCATCTTATATTCTGCCATTTACCAGTGTACTTAGTGCAGGGAGAGACATCTGCAGGCGCTAGGGACAGTGTTAGAAAAAATTTCATTGTGCTAAAAAAAATGATCTACAAGTGCAGGGAAAGATTATTCAAGGTGTAGGGAAAGGATAGGGATGAATCATTCTGCAACATTTATGTAGAACAGTGTTCAGTAAGGGAGGTTACAGCCTGGGTAAGAAAAACAATCCAATTACACCTTGTTGCACTGACTGGGGATCCAAATTGCCATTATACAGCTCTGTGATTCCAGAAAATCATTCTTATTATGTTTACTCTCATTTTATTGAACAGAAATAATATCCATATACACAGATTTCAATCAGCTAGTACATATAAATCTTGTATCATAGTTAGCATCACTGCAAATATAAAATGTAAGGTGAAAATGTACTAGATATAATGACATCCATAACAATTTTAATATTAACAAGAATAGTCTAATCCAATTAGAATTTCCAATTATGTAGTATAAATAACATAAATGAGACAGAAAACAAGAAGAAAACGAAAAAGGAAAAGGAAAAAAAAGGGGGGGGGAATAATAGCATTGTGAGGAAAACAGGGGGGAAGAATGAAGGCCGGGTGAGGGAGTGGGGGTTTCTTATATCAACTCCTTACACCAGTGTCAGAATACTATACCCTTGTCTCAGTTCCATCTACATGTGGCTATGTCGCAATAGTTATTATTTTACATCACTTGGAGATCTCACCCAAGAGCTTAGAAAACTCTGTTGAGTAAAGGAACAGGAATCAAGTCCATCAGGGATAGTTCCCGTTCCAGCTGAACCCAAAGTTTTAGAGATGATCTATTTGATAAATTTAAGATCTGCATGAGGATTGCTGAAGTATGGTATGTCTTGCGGTCTAGTAGTCAAACTCCCCCTCTACTTCTGGGTTTGGTCAGTGTCTTAATGTTTATCCTGGGTCTGCAAGAAGACTCTACTTGGAACACAGATAGGTATCGTTTAAAAGAGATACAAAAATCTCGGTAAGATATCCATTTTAACTATATTCACCCTGCCAAACCATGATAGAGACTTCAATGTATATTTCTGTAGGTCTTCTAAAGTCTTCCTCTGCAGTGGTAGGTAGTT
This sequence comes from Bufo gargarizans, assembly GCF_014858855.1. Taxonomy (NCBI): domain Eukaryota; kingdom Metazoa; phylum Chordata; class Amphibia; order Anura; family Bufonidae; genus Bufo; species Bufo gargarizans. The sequence continues at coordinate 320,047,235 of NC_058083.1, forward strand.
TAGTGGATATAGTAGGTGTAAGTGAGCCGGGATCTGTAACCCTAGGTAAGTGAGACTCTGAGTCTGCCAGCGAAATGAGAAGTTGTTTCGTACAACTAACGAATCATTTGTAGAGAGCAATAAATTCAACATTTCAGTTTTAGTGAGGTTAATTTTAAAATTGCTGAGGTGGCCAAACCGCTGAAATTCACTAATGATAGATGGGAAAGAGGTATGGGGGTTCGAGACATATAGGAGAAGATCTTCCTCATATAGTGCCAGTTTGTGATGATACTCTCCTACTCGTATTCCAGTGATGTCTGGATTCCTTCTCAGCGCAGTGGCTAGATGTTCCATTACCAAGACACATAGTAGGGGCGATAGAGAGCTTCCCTGCCGGGTCTCATTCCTGATGTCAAAAGCTAGTATAACATTAGCTCTGACTCTAGCAGTAGGGTTGGTGTAAAGAGCACAGGCTTTATCTACAAAGCTAGGCCCTAGTCTTATTTGTTTCAGCGAGGCTATCATAAACCTCCAATGAACTCTATTGAAGGATTTTCCAGCATCTACTGATAGGAGCCTGATGGCTATGTGCTCTGGAGATAAGGTTGATAGTTCGAATGGTGTTATCCCTGGCTTCCCTGCCTGGCACAAAGCCTACTTGATCTCCGTGGATGACCCCCTGAGGAGCTTTGCTGAGACGGTTTGCTAATAGTTTAGAATACATTTTGAGGTCACAGTTAATTAGTGAAATGGGGCGGTAGTTATTGCAGGCAGTTGCATCCTTATAAGGTTTTGGAATCACTGCTATATGTGCTTCTAAAGGAAGGGTATAAGAAGATCTCGAAATTTCTTGAAAAATGGTGCAGTAAACCCATCTGGGCCTGGACTCTTCCCCCTTTTCAAAGAGGTCAAGACTAGGGATGAGCGAACCCGAACTGTATAGTTCGGGTTCGTACCGAATTTTGCAGTGTCCGTGACACGGACCCGAACCCGGACATTTTCGTAAAAGTCTGGGTTCGGGTTCGGTGTTCGTCGCTTTCTTGGCACTTTTTGAAAGGCTGCAAAGCAGCCAATCAACAAGCGTCATACTACTTGCCCCAAGAGGCTGTCACAGCCATGCCTACTATTGGCATGGTTGTGATTGGTCAGAGCACTATGTGACCCAGCCTCTATTTAAGCTGGAGTCACATAGCGCCGCCCGTCACTCTGCTCTGATCAGCATAGGGAGAGGTTGCGGCTGCGACAGTAGGGTGAGATTAGGCAGATTAACTCCTCCAAAGGACTTGATTAATTGATCGATCTGCAGCTGTGGATCATTGAGCTGCTGATACTCAATTGCTCACTGTTTTTAGGCTGCCCAGACCGTTTGTCAGTCACTTTTTTCTGGGGTGATCGGCGGCCATTTTGTGTCTTGTGGTGCGCCAGCACAAGCTGCGACCAAGTGCATTTAACCCTCAATGGTGTGGTTGTTTTTTTGGCTAAAGCTTACATCAGGGTGTAGCTGTCACACCAAGTGCATTTAACCAGCAATAGTCTGTTTATTTTTTTGCCATATACTACATCAGGGGCAAGCTGCGCCTGTCACCAAGTGCATTTAACCCTCAATGGTGTGGTTGTTTTTTGGCTAAAGCCTACATCAGGGTCAAGCTGTCACACCAAGTGCATTTAACCAGCAATAGTCTGTTTATTTTTTGGCCATATACTACATCAGGGGCAAGCTGCGCCTGTCACCAAGTGCATTTAACCCTGAATGGTGTGGTTCTTTTTTGGCTAAATCCTACATCAGGGTGAAGCTGTCACAAGAAGTGCATTTAACCAGCAATAGTCTGTTTATTTTCTGGCCATATACTACATCAGGGGCAAGCTGCGCCTGTCACCAAGTGCATTTAACCCTCAGTAGTGTGGTTGGTTAAGCTGTCACACCAAGTGCATTTAACCAGCAATAGTCTGTTTATTTTTTGGCCATATACTACATCAGGGGCAAGCTGCGCCTGTCACCAAGTGCATTTAACCCTCAGTAGTGTGGTTGGTCAAGCTGTCACACCAAGTGCATTTAACCAGCAATAGTCTGTTTATTTTTTGGCCATATACTACATCAGGGGCAAGCTGCGCCTGTCACCAAGTACATTTAACCCTCAGTAGTGTGGTTGGTCAAGCTGTCACACCAAGTGCATTTAACCAGCAATAGTCTGTTTATTTTTTGGCCATATACTACATCAGGGGCAAGCTGCGCCTGTCACCAAGTGCATTTAACCCTTAGTAGTGTGGTTGGTCAAGCTGTCACACCAAGTGCATTTAACCAGCAATAGTGTGGTTATTTTTTGGCCATATCCCAGTCTTATTCTGTCAGTAAACGTATATCTGTCACCCAGCGCCTAAATACTAGGCCTCAAGTTTATATCCAGCTAAATCTGTCGTTACTGCTGTACTGTTGTGGCTGGGCAAGTTATTTAGTGTCCGTCAAAGCACAGTTTTTGTTCTTGGTTGAAATACAATTCCCAATTTAGCAATTCTCTAATTAGTGGTTTCTGCTGTATCAGAGCTACTTTAAATACTATCCCTAAAAGGGTATATCAGGATCAAGGTGCTGATAAGGGTCATTCTGAATAACTTCACACACACGCTACTGTGCATTTCCAAGTCTAATTCTGTCAGTAAACCTATACCTGTCACCCAGCGCCTAAATACTAGGCCTCAAATTTATATCCAGCTAAATCTGTCGTTACTGCTGTACTGTTGTGGCTGGGCAAGTTATTTAGTGTCCGTCAAAGCACAGTTTGTGTTCTTGGTTGAAATACAATTCCCAATTTAGCAATTCTCTAAATTAGTGGTTTCTGCTGTATCAGGCCTACTTTAAATACATCCCTAAAAGGGTATATCAGAATCAAGGTGCTGATAGGGTAATTCTCAATAAATTCACACACACGCTACTGTGCATATCCCAGTCTAATTCTGTCCGTAAAACTTATACCTGTCACCCAGCGCCTAAATACTAGGCCTCAAATTTATATCCTGCTAAATCTGTCGTTACTGCTGTACTGTTGTGGCTGGGCAAGTTATTTAGTGTCCGTCAAAGCACAGTTTGTGTTCTTGGTTGAAATACAATTCCCAATTTAGCAATTTCCTAATTTAGTGGTTTCTGCTGTATCAGGCCTACTTTAAATACATCCCTAAAAGGGTATATCAGAATCAAGGTGCTGATAGGGTCATTCTCAATAACTTCACACACACGCTACTGTGCATATCCCAGTCTAATTCTGTCCGTAAAACATATACCTGTCACCCAGCGCATAAATACTAGGCCTCAAATTCATAGTCAGCTAAATCTGTGGTTACTGCTGTGCCTGTATTAGTGTAATACGGTACCTAAATAGATAGCCAGATAGTGTTAGGTGTCTGTAAAAAAAAGGCCTGAATTTGAATTCAATACATTGGGCCAAATAATATTTTTGTTGTTGTGGTGAACGATAACAATGAGGAAAACATCTAGTAAGGGACGCGGACGTGGACATGGTCGCGGTGGTGTTAGTGGACCCTCTGGTGCTGGGAGAGGACGTGGCCGTTCTGCCACATCCACACGTCCTAGTGTACCAACTACCTCAGGTCCCAGTAGCCGCCAGAATTTACAGCGATATATGGTGGGGCCCAATGCCGTTCTAAGGATGGTAAGGCCTGAGCAGGTACAGGCATTAGTCAATTGGGTGGCCGACAGTGGATCCAGCACGTTCACATTATCTCCCACCCAGTCTTCTGCAGAAAGCGCACAGATGGCGCCTGAAAACCAACCCCATCAGTCTGTCACATCTCCCCCATGCATATCAGGGAAACTGTCTGAGCCTCAAGTTATGCAGCAGTCTCTTATGCTGTTTGAAGACTCTGCTGGCAGGGTTTCCCAAGGGCATCCACCTAGCCCTTCCCCAGCGGTGGAAGACATAGAATGCACTGACGCACAACCACTTATGTTTCCTGATGATGAGGACATGGGAATACCACCTTAGCAAGTCTCTGATGATGACGAAACACAGGTGCCAACTGCTGCGTCTTTCTGCAGTGTGCAGACTGAACAGGAGGTCACGGATCAAGACTGGGTGGAAGACGATGCAGGGGACGATGAGGTCCTAGACCCCACATAGAATGAAGGTCGTGCCACTGACTTTCACAGTTTGGAGGAAGAGGCAGTGGTGAGACCGAGCCAACAGCGTAGCAAAAGAGGGAGCAGTGGGCAAAAGCAGAACACCCGCCGCCAAGAGACTCCGCCTGCTACTGACCGCCGCCATCTGGGACCGAGCACCCCAAAGGCAGCTTCAAGGAGTTCCCTGGCATGGCACTTCTTCAAACAATGTGCTGACGACAAGACCCGAGTGGTTTGCACGCTGTGCCATCAGAGCCTGAAGCGAGGCATTAACGTTCTGAACCTTAGCACAACCTGCATGACCAGGCACCTGCATGCAAAGCATGAACTGCAGTGGAGTAAACACCTTAAAAACAAGGAAGTCACTCAGGCTCCCCCTTCTACCTCTTCTGCTGCTGCCGCCTCGGCCTCTTCTGCTGCTGCCGCCTCGGCCTCCTCCTCCGCCTCTGGAGGAACGTTGGCACCTGCCGCCCAGCAAACAGGGGATGTACCACCAACACCACCACCACCTCCGTCACCAAGCATCTCAACCATGTCACACGGCAGCGTTCAGCTCTCCATCTCACAAACATTTGAGAGAAAGCGTAAATTCCCACCTAGCCACCCTCGATCCCTGGCCCTGAATGCCAGCATTTCTAAACTACTGGCCTATGAAATGCTGTCATTTAGGCTGGTGGACACAGACAGCTTCAAACAGCTCATGTCGCTTGCTGTCCCACAGTATGTTGTTCCCAGCCGCCACTACTTCTCCAAGAGAGCCGTGCCTTCCCTGCACAACCAAGTATCCGATAAAATCAAGTGTGCACTGCGCAACGCCATCTGTAGCAAGGTCCACCTAACTACAGATACGTAGACCAGTAAGCACGGCCAGGGACGCTATATCTCCCTAACTGCACACTGGGTAAATGTAGTGGCAGCTGGGCCCCAGGCGGAGAGCTGTTTGGCGCACGTCCTTCCGCCGCCAAGGATTGCAGGGCAACATTCTTTGCCTCCTGTTGCCACCTCCTCCTTCTCGGCTTCCTCCTCTTCTTCCACCTGCTCATCCAGTCAGCCACACACCTTCACCACCAACTTCAGCACAGCCCGGGGTAAACGTCAGCAGGCCATTCTGAAACTCATATGTTTGGGGGACAGGCCCCACACCGCACAGGAGTTGTGGCGTGGTATAGAACAACAGACCGACGAGTGGTTGCTGCCGGTGAACCTCAAGCCCGGCCTGGTGGTGTGCGATAATGGACGAAATCTCGTTGCAGCTCTGGGACTAGCCGGTTTGATGCACATCCCTTGCCTGGCGCATGTGCTGAATTTGGTGGTGCAGAAGTTCATTCACAACTACCCCGACATGTCAGAGCTGCTGCATAAAGTGCGGGCCGTCTGTTCGCGCTTCCGGCGTTCACATCCTGCCGTTGCTCGCCTGTCTGCGCTACAGCGTAACTTCGGCCTTCCCGCTCACCGCCTCATATGCGACGTGCCCACCAGGTGGAACTCCACCTTGCACATGCTGGACAGACTGTGCGAGCAGCAGCAGGCCATAGTGGAGTTTCAGCTGCAGCACGCACGGGTCAGTCGCACTGCGGAACAGCACCACTTCACCACAAATGACTGGGCCTCCATGCGAGACCTGTGTGCCCTGTTGCGCTGTTTCGAGTACTCCACCAACATGGCCAGTGGCGATGACGCCGTTATCAGCATTACAATACCACTTCTATGTCTCCTTGAGAAAACACTTAGGGCGATGATGGAAGAGGAGGTGGCCCAGGAGGAGGAGGAGGAGGAAGAGGGGTCATTTTTAGCACTTTCAGGCCAGTCTCTTCGAAGTGACTCAGAGGGAGGTTTTTTGCAACAGCAGAGGCCAGGTACAAATGTGGCCAGCCAGGGCCCACTACTGGAGGACGAGGAGGACGAGGATGAGGAGGAGGTGGAGGAGGATGAGGATGAAGCATGGTCACAGCGGGGTGGCACCCAACACAGCTCTGGCCATTCACTGGTGCGTGGCTGGGGGGAAAGGCAGGACGATGACGATACGCCTCCCACAGAGGACAGCTTGTCCTTACCCCTGGGCAGCCTGGCACACATGAGCGACTACATGCTGCAGTGCCTGCGCAACGACAGCAGAGTTGCCCACATTTTAACGTGTGCAGACTACTGGGTTGCCACCCTGCTGGATCCACGGTACAAAGACAATGTGCCCACCTTACTTCCTGCACTGGAGCGTGATAGGAAGATGCGCGAATAGAAGCGCACGTTGGTAGACGCGCTACTAAGAGCATTCCCAAATGTCACAGGGGAACAAGTGGAAGCCCAAGGCCAAGGCAGAGGAGGAGCAAGAGGTCGCCAAGGCAGCTGTGTCACGGCCAGCTCCTCTGAGGGCAGGGTTAGCATGGCAGAGATGTGGAAAAGTTTTGTCAACACGCCACAGCTAACTGCACCACCACCTGATACGCAACGTGTTAGCAGGAGGCAACATTTCACTAACATGGTGGAACAGTACGTGTGCACACCCCTCCACGTACTGACTGATGGTTCGGCCCCATTCAACTTCTGGGTCTCTAAATTGTCCACGTGGCCAGAGCTAGCCTTTTATGCCTTGGAGGTGCTGGCCTGCCCGGCGGCCAGCGTTTTGTCTGAACGTGTATTCAGCACGGCAGGGGGCGTCATTACAGACAAATGCAGCCGCCTGTCTACAGCCAATGTGGACAAGCTGACGTTCATAAAAATGAACCAGGCATGGATCCCACAGGACCTGTCCATCCCTTGTGCAGATTAGACATTAACTACCTCCCCTTAACCATATATTATTGCACTCCAGGGCACTTCCTCATTCAATCCTATTTTTATTTTCATTTTACCATTATATTGCGAGGCTACCCAAAGTTGAATGAACCTCTCCTCTGTCTGGGTGCCAGGGCCTAAATATATGCCAATGGACTGTTCCAGTGTTGGGTGACGTGAAGCCTGATTCTCTACTATGACATGCAGACTGATTCTCTGCTGACATGAAGACAGATTCTCTGTTACGGGACCTCTCTCCTCTGCCTGGGTGCTGGGCCTAAATATCTGACAATGGACTGTTGCAGTGGTGGCTGACATGAAGCCTGATTCTCTGCTATGACATGCAGACTAATTCTCTGCTGACATGAAGACAGATTCTCTGTTACGGGACCTCTCTCCTCTGCCTGTGTGCTGGGCCTAAATATATGCCAATGGACTGTTGCAGTGGTGGCTGACGTGAAGCCTGATTCTCTGCTATGACATGCAGACTGATTCTCTGCTGACATGAAGCCAGATCCTCTGTTACGGGACCTCTCTCCTCTGCCTGTGTGCTGGGCCTAAATATATGCCAATGGACTGTTGCAGTGGTGGCTGACATGAAGCCTGATTCTCTGCTATGACGTGCAGACTGATTCTCTGCTGACATGAAGACAGATTCTCTGTTACGGGACCTCTCTCCTCTGCCTGGGTGCCTGGGCCTAAATATATGCCAATGGACTGTTCCAATGTTGGGTGACGTGAAGCCTGATTCTCTGCTATGACATGCAGACTGATTCTCTGCTGACATGAAGACAGATTCTCTGTTATGGGACCTCTCTCCTCTGCCTGGGTGCCTGGGCCTAAATATATGCCAATGGACTGTTCCAATGTTGGGTGACGTGAAGCCTGATTCTCTGCTATGACATGCAGACTGATTCTCTGCTGACATGAAGACAGATTCTCTGTTACGGGACCTCTCTCCTCTGCCTGGGTGCTGGGCCTAAATATCTGACAATGGACTGTTGCAGTGGTGGCTGACGTGAAGCCTGATTCTCTGCTATGACATGCAGACTAATTCTCTGCTGACATGAAGACAGATTCTCTGTTACGGGACCTCTCTCCTCTGCCTGTGTGCTGGGCCTAAATATATGACAATGGACTGTTGCAGTGGTGGCTCACGTGAAGCCTGATTCTCTGCTATGACATGCAGACTGATTCTCTGCTGACATGAAGCCAGATCCTCTGTTACGGGACCCCTCTCCTCTGCCTGGGTGCTGGGCCTAAATATATGCCAATGGACTGTTGCAGTGGTGGCTGACGTGAAGCCTGATTCTCTGCTATGACATGCAGACTGATTCTCTTCTGACATGAAAACAGAATCTCTGTTACGGGACCTCTCTTCTCTGCCTGGGTGCTGGGCCTAAATATATGCCAATGGACTGTTGCAGTGGTGGCTGACGTGAAGCCTGATTCTCTGCTATGACATGCAGACTGATTCTCTGCTGACATGAAGCCAGATTCTCTGTTATGGGACCTCTCTCCTCTGCCTGTGTGCTGGGCCTAAATATATGCCAATGGACTGTTGCAGCGGTGGCTGACGTGAAGCCTGATTCTCTGCTATGACATGCAGACTGATTCTCTGCTGACATGAAGCCAGATTCTCTGTTACGGGACCTCTATCCTCTGCCTGGGTGCCGGGGCCTAAATATCTGAGAATGGACTGTTCCAGTTGTGAGTGACGTGAAGCCAGATTCTTTGCTATGGGACCTCTCTCCAATTGATATTGGTTAATTTTTATTTCTTTTATCTTTATTTTAATTCATTTCCCTATCCGCATTTGTTTGCATGGGATTTACCTACATGTTGCTGCCTTTTGCAGCTCTCTAGCCCTTTCCTGGGCTGTTTTACAGCCTTTTTAGTGCCGAAAAGTTCGGGTCCCCATTGACTTCAATGGGGTTCGGGTTCGGGACGAAGTTCGGATCGGGTTCGGCCGAACTTCTCGAACCCGAAAATCCAGGTGTCCGCTCAACTCTAGTCAAGACCTCTCTGATTTCCATCTCCGAGAAGTCCTCCTCCATCCTATCACTCATCTCTTCAGAAATTGAGGGTAGTGCCATCTCATCTACATAGGCTTTTATAGAATTATCGAAAGTCTGATGTCTGCATATCAGCCAGTTGCCCCCTGATTTTACATAAGGATTCGTTGTACATTTTAAAGGCCTCAGCTATTTGGCGAGGATGATGGACTGATATGCCCCTCGTATATTTGACAGTGGGATATAGCTCGCTTGTTGGAGAGGGTGTATGAGTCTTGCTAGGACCTTACCCGTTTTGTTAGCGTTTTCAAATAGGTAACTACGAAATCTCTCTATATTTCTACTAACTAATTCCGTGAGAGCCTTCTGGAGTTGTTCTCTGACCAGGAGAAGCTTAGAAAATCACAGCTAGGACAGTAACCCGTCAAAGGGGAGATATCCTTATAGTGGTATAATTTCAAGTATCACTATCATAGAGTTCCACTATAATGTAAAACGTAAACCTTTATTGTACTATTATATGTGCTATATGTGGGGCCGGTTTCACCTGGTTTCAGCCGCATCCTAGGGCATATAGGAGGTTCCTGAACACGGGATCGCCCCTATCGGGGCGGCCATTCCGTTTTGTAGGCAGGGATCAAAGTTCAGGGTGACTAGTAGGTAGAGAGCCCCTAGTCTACATAACCACCCTGCCTATGAAATTTCCCCTTCCTACATCATGGAAGACTGAAGACCATCGGATCGTGACTATATGTATTATTTGTTGTTTTGTTCAATATGTGCTATATGTGGGGTTATTTTAATATAATAGTACAATAAAGGTTACGTTTTACATTATAGTGGAACTCTGTGACAGGATAAGCTTAGTAAGGAGTCCCGGGTCTAATGTATGTTTGTGTGAAAATTCCAAAGCTTGAACTTGGGACAGTAGCTGTTGTATTTTGGCATTTCTCTCCTTCTTGAGTCTAGCCCCATTCTGAATGAACACCCCTCGTAGTACACATTTTAGTGCCTCCCACTGCAGAAGTAGAGCCGTGGTCCATTATGAAACCTTTAATGGCTGAATCTAAGTCCCCAAAGCACACACTATTACATAGGAGAGCTTTGTTGAAGCGCCAAGTTCATTCCCTAGCTACCATTCCTGGTAATTCCAAAGATAGAAATATTAGGGAGTGGTCAGACCAGATAGAAGTCCCTATATGTGAGCTGGGTTGGAAGGCCAGAGCATAATGGGAGATCAAAAACATGTCCAGTCTAGTGTAAGATTGATTGGCTGGGGATAAATATGTATAATCCTTGTCCTTGGGATGCAGAATGCGCCAAATATCTACCAATTGTCTAGAGTATAATGCTTGCTTTTCTTGTGAGAGTGCTAAGCTAGGAACTATTGATTTGCCCATGGAGGATTCCATCAAGGGTTCCAAGGTCATATTGAAGTCACCTCCCAATAATACTATTTCTTCTGCAAAGGTGTCTAGTTTGGACAAAATACCTGTAAGTGCCTTACTTTATCTTAAGTTTGGTAAGTATAGATTTCCAATGGTGCATGTTCTCTCATGAATCCTCAGTTTCAGAAACAGGAACCGTCCACGTGGATCTGTCTGGGATTCTAAAAAGGTATAAGGCAGAGATTTATGCAAATACATGGATACACCTTTTGACTTAGACTCAGGGTTGGTGCTGTGTGCCCAATAAGAGCAGTATTTGGAGTATATACCTGGTATGTGGCCCTGCTTAAAATGTGTTTCCTGAAGCAGGAGAATCTGCACACTGCATACCATATAAAATCTTAGAGAGTTTTTCAGGGTTATTAATCTTAGTATCCCTGTACATTTAGCGAGGCAAGTTTAACGCTAGGTGGAGCCATAGTCACTGGCAGGTGGCTGGAGGAAGGTACGACAAGGTATGTTTGTGAAAGTAAGGTAAAAACAGAAAAGAAAAAAGGGAAAAGAAAAAATGGAAGAGAAAAGAAAAAAAAGATTAAGACAAGAAGGAAGGAAGAAAGAAAACCCCTCTGTGGAGAGGGGTGCAACGTCTCCACCTAAGTAAAGACTAGTACCAAAATAGGTGACAGACTTTCAATGACAGAGCAAAGGATCTGCCCCGAGACTGAGAAACCATAAAACATAACAGTTATATAGCTAACATTATATCCGCTCTTCGCAATCAGAGCTATCTAAGTGGCGATGTAACCCCTAGGATCATGAATCAGAGATAGACCAAAGAACTAAATATAAAGAGAAAATAGAAAAAGCATAAATTTTGCCTAACTTAAGAGAATAAAAGCTCTCCTAAACATAAACATAAAGTGTCTCTGCTTATCAAGTAAAGCGAAGTCCACGTTTCTTAGAGAACCCATGCTTATCCTATGCAATCTTTAATAACGTCAAATACTTTTAAGTGGGTTGTGTGTTGCTGCTGCGTCTCTGGAAATTGCTCTTATGTTTTCGGAGTAGGGAACGAGAGGGAAGCGTTGGCAGGCTACCCCAATCTGGTAGTTGAATTAGATGGAAATCCAATGCTGTGAGGAATGCCGTCAAGTCCTCTGGAACTCGCAGCTCAATACGATGTCTATTCTTATGAACTATTAGTTGAAATGGAAAGCCTCACGCATAAGGGATATTATTTGCTCTGAGGTCTCTATTAAAGGCTTGAGGGTCTCCTCTCGGCCATCATTAGAGTAGCCCCATCAAAGTCAATGGCAGAAGAATTGCGGGCTTTTTGCAATTTTTCCTCCTTAACTGCATACTAGTGGAGATGACAGATGACATCCCTGGGCTTGGAAGGATTCGGATTAATGGGCGCCAGGGTTCTATGAGCTCCATATATCTCTAAGTGTTCAGCAACCAACTTTCCCAGTATGGTGCTAAATAGGCCTTGAAGTGTCGGGATCAAATCCTCTGTTTTGGTAGATTCAGGGAGACCCCTTATTCTTATATTATTTCTCCTGTTGTGGTTTTCTATATCTTCATGTAAGCGGTATAGTTGGCAACTATGACGGTCTCTAGTTTCTCTAGTTTCCCCCTGGGCCATCAGTTCATCCACTTTAGCAGCAGTGTGATCATGCATGGAAGCAACCTCCTCAACTTTTTCTTCTATAGCTTGCACATTAGCTTTCATCACTGATAGCTCTTGTTTATAAGAATTTTCTAATCTCTCCACAAATTTCTCAATTTCTGACATGTCGGGAGCAGTTTTGTATGTTCCTTCCAATCCCACTGAACATCCAGGGGGCCTTCCTAGACCATATTAGCAGATTCAAGCACCCAAAAAGTAACTGCATGGAGCTGCAAGGCCAGACTGGCACTCCAAGATGGTGGCGACGGCACGGGAGAGCACTGCGGAGCAGGACCTAGCGACGCAGGCCGGGAAGGACTCTAGAGTGACTTGCTCAGGTATGTGGGAGCGAACTGCTGAGTCAGCAGTCGGCATTGCCGATGTCAAGGCTGAAGTGGGCTGCTAGGTCGGGCTGAAAGGAGCAGCGCCTGGATTGCGACCTGGTATGTTCTGCGACAGTTAGGAAGCATTGTATGCTGCTTTGGTCTCCTGGAGTCTCTGCTGTGTGATTTCCAGTGAGGTACCCTTTTCTTGTCCTCACCATTGGTGCCCCCCAAGGACTCTTGAGCGGGCTGGTGTTAGAATCTCAGCCTCGTGGTAGGAGCTCCTGTGTGATGCGTGCTCACTCCGCCATAGTCAGGCCACGCCCCAAACCACTCTTATTAGGGTGCAAGTGCTGTTTGATACAGGCATTAACAGGATTTATTACAAGGAAATATTTCTACGTCTTATTTGCCCTTGTGTGGTGCAGTTATATGTTCTATAGCATTTTTTGGCTTGTATTAGTGGGAAAAAAAGGGCTTATTAGCCGTTGTGTGGTGAAGTGCTAAAATTATTACAGCCCTTTTTGTCGTGTATTAGAGGCAAAAGTAAAATATATTTGCCGCTCTGCAGTGCAGTTATTTGCTCTAAAGCTGTCACCGCCAGTTCTGTGAGAAGGTCTGACAGACGATCTTCTCTACCTCTTGTATGACGTTCTTTGTTTTTGTTTCACTTTGTCATCTCCTTTCCTTCTGCCAGGTGTCACTTATTTAGACTAATTGTCTTCCTTTATATTCCTTCCCATACTGCCTCACTTTGCGGTTTATACTAGTTCCTGGATAAAGTGTTCACTACTAGAGGCTGCTGCTGCTGTTTGCTCAGATAAGTCTTTTCCTTTATTGTGTTTCCTTGCTGGCTTGATTTTAGGTGACCCTGACTCTGTCCGTATTAAGTGCAGGGAGCCGGTGGTCATGTCCCCTCACTATAATAGGGTTTCAGGTGTCACACAGTCTTAGGTATGTGGGCATGCAATCATCTACCATTGAGACCCTTGCATGTGCATAGCAGTCAGGGAGAGCTCTTAGGGTTTTAAAGGGCTTACCTATATGCTCCTTAGTTTGGGATCAAGCCAGTCAGTCGTTTATTTATAAGTTCCAGCTATCTGCAACTTCACCCGTGACAAAAGCCTTTTGTGGCGTGTATTAGTGGAAAAAGATAAAATATATTTGCTGCTCAGCGGTGAAGTTATCTGTTGTAAAGCCTTTTGTGGCGTGTATTAGTGGAAAAAGAAAAAATATATTTGCCGCTCATCGGTGCAGTTATCTGTTCTAAAGCAGACATGCTCAACCAGCGGACCCTCCAGCTGTTGTAAAACTACAACTCCCACAATGCCCTACTGTAGGCTGCTATCTGTAGGCTGTTCGGGCTACCAGGAAAAAGAAAACTGCACCGCTGAGCAGCAAATATATTTTTTATTTTTCCACTAATACACGCCACTAAAGGATTTAGAACAGGCATGCTCAACCTGTGGCCCTTCAGCTGTTGCTAAACTATAACTCCCAGCATGCCCGAACAGCCTACAGCTAGCAGTCTACAGCAGGGCATTGTGGGAGTTGTAGTTTTACAACAGCTGGAGGGCCGCTGGTTGAGCATGTCTGCTTTAGAACAGATAACTGCACCGATGAGCGGCAAATATATTGTTTCTTTTTCCACTAATACACGCCACAAAAGGCTTTACAACAGATAACTGCACCGCTGAACAGCAAATATCTTTTTTATTTTTCTGCTAATACACGCCACAAAAGGCTTTACAACAGATAACTGCACCGCTGAGCAGCAAATGTATTTTATCTGTTGTAAAGCCTTTTGTGGCGTGTATCAGCAGAAAAAGAAAAAATATATTTGCTGTTCAGCGGTGCAGTTATCTGTTGTAAAGCCTTTTGTAGCGTGTATTAGTGGAAAAAGAAACAATATATTTGCTGATCAGCAGTGCAGTTATCTGTTGTAAAGCCTTTTGTGGGGTGTATTAGCAAAAAAAACTAAAAATATATTTGCAGCTCAGCGGTGCAGTTATCTGTTGTAAAGCCTTTTGAGCCTGTATTAGTGGAAAAAGAAAAAATATATTTGTCGCTCAGCAGTGCAGTTATTTGTTCGAAAGCTTTTTGTGGCATGTATTAGTGGAAAAAGAAAAAATATATTTGTCACTCAGCGGTGCAGTTAACTGTTGTAAAGTGTTCTGTGGCGTGTATTAGTGGTGGGAAAAATGGGCTTATTAGCCGTTGTGTGGTGAAGTGAGAAAATTACAGACTTTTTTGGGGTGTTTTCATTTCCTTTTTATTTTTTTATTTGATCTAACAGTATGTCAGACAGAGTAGTGCGAAGCACTGCAGAGGGGATTGGCAGAGTGGTAAATGTTTCTGGCGCAGACAGAGGTCGCAGCAGAGTAAGGGGCCGTCGCAGCAGCGGTCAATTCGAGAGGCCTGAGCTCCCAGTGTAGGCTAGCGGTCAAGTCTTGACCAGCAACCCAGCGGTTCTTGAGTGGTTGATACTTCAATCTTCGACTTCATCGCAAGTAGTGATGAGCGGCATAGGCAACATTCGTTTTTGCGATATTTTGCAAATTGTTCGCGTAATATTCGCAATAAATATTCTGATCCCCAGTCATTATTTTCGTGATTGTGCAAATTGGCACTAACGATGCAAAATTTTTTTTGCGCAATACGTGCGAAGAGACCAGGGTCTGGTAGTTATGGTTTGATTAACTTCCTGACTCTTCAGGGCTCTAAGCAATCTTGAAGCTTTGTCTTCTCATTGTCTGTAGTTATTAGAGGCCTGTTTATGCCATGCAGGTTCCCCCAGTTATCTGGCTCGATGAGCAGCCGATACCGCACTTGCATCAATCTTGACAGGATTCGTCTCCAGGTGGAGAGAAATCGTTTTTTAGAATGTTTTCTGCATTGCAACCACGTTCTCGAATAACCAAATGACTGGCCGATAAATGACTGGCCGATTCTCTCCTGTCTTAGGCAACACTTTATTGAGTATTTGTGGAAAGTCAAAAAACTGTTGTCAACTGCCCCCATAAAGGCCTTTCTGGTGTGGGTTAACCACAGATAATCCATTACAAGGACTGCCGCCAATTATCAGATCAATTTGTCCCCATTCTTCAATCTGTTAAATTAAATGTATTAAATTGAACCAAAACTTGAATAAAATTATATGAAACTAAACTTAAATTTGCCAATATATTATCCAAATATTTGAGGGAAATTCCCAGACAATCAATTTACCAATCCTTTTGTCCCAGATAACGTGTATTATTAAATTGTGTTTTAAGCAACACTTTATAAAGTTGAGAAATTTTAACCTTCTGTCCCATATTGCCTATAAATGAATAGACGAAGCGGGGAGATCGAGAAAACAATTACACAGAGCATGGGGGAGGAGGGGTCAAACATGCAGGCAGAGGAGGACAAGAAGCAACATATATTCAATACTTCAAAAAGGTTTTTATTTTTTTTCAGTATTAAAACTCCAGAAAAGCTATACATATATGGTATCACCATAATAGTACTGACCTGGATAATTAAAAGAACTGGTCAGTTTTATAGTACAGGGAACGCAGTAAAAACAAAACTCCTAAAACTTTTTGGGAATTGCTTTTTTTCCTAATTTCACCCCATTTAGATCATTTTTCCAGTTCCCCATTACATTGTATGCAAGCCCTCATACTGCTATTGTGAACTGAAAAATAAAAAGGTTATGGCCCCAAGAAGGCATTGAGTGAAAAACTAAAATGCAAAAACAAAGGGAAAAAAAACCCTCTGGGGCTGAAAGGGTTAAAGGGGTTCTGCACTTTCAATTAACTGATGATCTATCCTCTGGATAGATCATCAGCTTCTGATCGGCCGGGGTCCGACACCCGGGACCCCCGCCGATTACCTGTTTGAGAAGGCAGCGGCGCTCCAGCAGCGCCGCGGCCTTCTCGCTGTTTACCGCCGGGCCGCCCGCCCACTGACGTGACGACTTGTATCAACTAGAGTGGGCGCGGCTAAGCTCCATTCAAGTGAACAGAGCTTAGCCGCGCCCACTCTAGTTGATACAAGTCGTGACGTCAGAGGGCGGGCGGCCAGGCGGTAAACAGTGAGAAGGCCGCGGCGCTGCTGGAGCACCGCTGCCTTCTCAAACAGCTGATCGGCGGGGGTCCCGGGTGTCGGACCCCGGCCGATCAGAAGCTGATGATCTATCCAGAGGATAGATCATCAGTTAATTGAAAGTGCAGAACCCCTTTAATGGCACATTCAAATAAACAACACTAATAATAAGGTACCCCTATATAATGGAGGATATATAGACACAAAGGAGAGCCACCAAAGATTACATAGTTAATTGTCCCTTTAGTGAGTTGGGCCATGCATCTCATATTCTAGCTGTTTAATGTTAATGACTTGTGATCCAAATAATAGCAAGAAGATCAGAACTCAGTGGTAAACCATAAATAATCTAAACTTTTATCCAAATATACAAAATATTACAGGAAATAAAATGTTCATGTCCCACAAACCATGTAGCCAGCTGTGAGGGAGGAAGGAAGTCTGGAATTTTTACTGTTTCCCACCGAGTGCTGGACTTTTTGCTCACTGTTCTTTTGTGCACCTGACGTGGAGCTCTACAGACAGGGGTAAGCCTACTATTTATTGTTGAACAACTGTGCCTCTCTTTTGAGAATATTGTGTGTATCCCACCTGGGTCATACCGATGTGCTACTATATTACTCTATTGCTGTGACATCAGTAAAGCTGAACATTTTTTGTGCACCAGAACTGTGTCTGCAACTATATAACTTGGTCACCTGGGGTCCAATATCCCTTTTCCCTAGGATCCCTGAAGGATGTACGATAAAAGGAAAGTATTGTTGTTCATGAGGTTATCTGTAGCTTCTTCCTTCACAACCATCACATACAGAGACACAGACCCAGAAACTTTTTGGGTTGGCTGGTGTAGAATTGAGCTCTAACTTTGCCAGTTTCTGGCATACGTTATAGAAATCTGGCAGGGTGTGATTGGCTCTACCTCTCCTGCTAAACTCACTCCTTCTATTGCCACTTTAAAAAAATGTTGAGAAGTTTGAAAAGTCGCAAATGATGATTCAAATATGCCATGCACCATAATTTGTGACATTATGCCTTCATAGTGACGTAATAGCTTTCAAAAATGGCCCCCACTGACTCTACCTAGCTATTGTATTCTCCTCACTGTGAAAGAACCTCTCTGACACAAGCTATATTCTGTTTTAAGATCTCCTTCCTCTATCTAACATCCTATCTTTCCAATGTATAAGTCCAGAAAAACATAGTAGATCCTGGCTGGAATCTTATATAGTGCCTATGACATGCCCACTGGCATCCCACCTATAGACCATCATGATTGCCTGAGGCTGACTGCAAGGCATTATAGGCAGAACTGTCAGGATGGATTTGTGATCCTCCTTCTTCATCTTCTCATCTTCCCTGTATTCTGTATAAAATGGCCTTTTTGAGCGATTTGTTCAGAACAAATCTGAAACATTTTGGATTTGATAGAAGCAAGTTTGCAATGGATTCAAGTTGTTAAGAATTGATATGCTCATTTATACTTATAATTGACTCAATAATATGATTGTGTGCACAATTGTAGCAGCATTATTTGGGATGCAGCTATGCAAGGGCATGCATTCTGTATAAATGAATGGTGGTCATTCATAATAATTTTCTTTGATGGGCCAAATGAACTCCTGTTCTACACTGGCTTCTAGTGTCCCATGTATAACTAATTATCAACGATTATTATACATAGAGTATAACTAATTATCAACTATTACTATACATAGAGTATGCATTCATGTAAGTTTTATTTGCTACAATATTATTAACTCAACTGAAATAAAAGTTTTTTTTGTCTATTTCAGTCAAGTTTTTGTCAGTTTCAGTCGTACATTTTAGTTGTTAATGTTGGACAACTTGTCTAAACACCTCACAAAGTAATCATAGTTGGTGTCCAAGGAATTAATAAGACAGCGCAGATGCTCAGCCCTGATAATCTTTCCCCAGGGTTTACAAATCCCAAGGAAGTGACATATCTTGTCTCTTTGGGCATCATGTTTTATAGCGGAGGAGTAAAAAGAGGAGGCTAATTGTCCCAAGCACCTCTTATTCTAGAGATAACATGAGCCTAATTGGAAACAAATGCAGTACAATAATACACTTTGTGCCTTGGCTGAGAATGTAATGGACAAAAGAAGAATCCTAGTTAAGAACTTTTTGCCAAATGGATGTGATTACTGCCATGGCATAGTGCCAATCAATCAAAAGCCAATCTTGTCTTTATCGGGATCCTTTACTTTTGCCATTAAGATGAATTTTTCAACAAATCTCAGTTTTATTGGTCTTTCTACCTATTAGTTTTTTTCCAGTTCCCGGCCTGTTATGTCTGTAAAATAAATAAGATCCTAAAAATGTCTTGCTTGAAGACTTGCAGAAAAGATTGTGCATTTTAGACACTGATAAGACACCCTCTGTATTTGCTTCATAGTGGTTGTATTTTACTATAGACAGAATGTTAGTATAAACATGGTAGTAACATCTTAAATTAGCTCCTCTGTAATACGAATGCTTCATTTTACAATGTTGTAATTGTATTTCACCTGAAGTGCTCCAGTCTATGTCTGGATCCAGTGATAACTGTGGGAACTATGTTAAAACCAAATACCTATCTACATGATGTCTGTGTTACAGAGTAGGTGTTCATCTCTGTACTTTTGTTTGAATTAATCCAGGCCAGATCCAAATGAACATAGAATATTGAAATTACATAGAGATGTAGTTATTTTAAAGGGGCATTCCTTATTCTGCAGATAAATATTATTAATTGTCTAATAAAACGTTAAATTACTGCTTTGTATATCAGTTCCTCACATTTTCAAGATATCTGCTTGCTGTAATTCAGTGGATATTTTATTCCTTCTAGAGGTTGAAACTCCTTCTTGGTCATGTCATGATCAAATAAGTGCATGGCTTATGACAGGGGAAGACTATATTACTTCCCATTCAATGACTACTAGTTACCAAAACAGTTTGACTCACCTAAACACGGACTCCTCTGAAGGTGTAAAGAATTATCTGGGACCAAGATATTATCAGTATTTTCCTGTAAGTCCCTGGGTTTGACTTATTTTTCAGCACATCCCAAAGATGTTTGTTTGGATTGAGAACAAAAGGATTTTGAAGACCAAGTGATTACCTTGCACAAATTGTCATGTTCCTCAAACCATTCCTGACCAATTTTTGCACTGTTGCTGAAAGTAGCCACTGCCATTAGGGACTACCTAATGTTACCAAGAATGAGCGTACATCATGTGCAACATTGCTTAGGTAGGTAGTATGTGTAAAAGTCACATCTAGTGTTGATCGAGCATCATAGTCCTCACGTGCTCGGGGGCTCCGGCCGAACACATCGGGATGCTCGGGTGCTTTACCGAGCACCTGAGCACAATGGAAGTCAATGCGAGAACCCAAGCACCCCCTGCTCTGAAGAGGGAAGGGTACCTGGTTCATAGGAAAAGGTCAGAAATTGATGGAAACACCACTGAAATGGTTCGGGAACAGCATGAGGAGGATGTCTGGATGCATCTTGGACTCCCAGGTCGCTGCTGGAAATGATGTTGTCCGAGTAGTACGCCAATTTTACGCACAAAACCGAAGAAAAAATTGATTTTGCAGGAAAAATTGTTAGGTAACATTCTTTCCTGTATATTAACTTGTATATAAAGTGCAAGTGCTGCCAAAAATTACAAGGAAGAGGCACTCCGATACAACCTGTATATCACATAAAGGAGGGCCTCATTCACATTGTGGTACAATTGTTCAGGTAGTGGGACTCATAGCCAATGCACTTGAAGTGAAAGGGCTGCCAAAAATAACAAGGAACCGACACTCCAATACACCCTTTGTTACACATAAAGGAGGGAATCATACAATTATGATTGATGGCCTGCTGGTGACTCTCAAAAACAATTGGGGCAAGGGCCTGCTGATCTGACTATCTAAAACATTATGGGTGAGGGCCTGCTGCCGCTATTGTGACTCTAGATAACCTGGGTCCGATTGCACGTCCCCGTGATGGCGACAATCAATTCGGATGTCTGCCCTATAAACCTTCAATGTTATTTTCAGCGCAAAACACGGTGAGCATGGGTAACGGGGAATCAGGGTTTGCTACGGCTACCACTTTTAAGCAAGGCAGCATGCGCGCAAATTACCTATTAGGTATAATTAGGTGAGGGCCTGCAGGTGAGATGACCTTGTAAAAGAATGTAGGTGAGGGCCTGCTGGTGATCTGACCCTCTAAAAAATTATATGCAAGGGCCTGCTGCTGAGCTGACCCTCTTAAACATTATGGTTGAGGGCCTGCTGCTGAGCTGACCATTTAAAAAATTATGGGAGAGTGCCTGCTGCTTAGCTGACTATTGAAAAAATGTACAGTGTTCAAAGCAGGCCGGGTCGCTAGGAATAATGGAATAGGACTCCGATTATATTTGGTTGGTTTTCGGAACTGGGGCATCCGTATTGTGCCACTAGAGGTGAAATTCTTGGACCAGTGCAAGACGAACCAAAGCAAAGGCATTTGTCAAGTGTGTTTTCATTATTCAAAAACGAAAGTCGGAGGTTCGAAGACAATCAGATACCGTCGTAGTTCCGACCATAAACAATGACTGACCGGTGATTCGGCAGCGTTATTCCAATGACTCGGCGAGCAGCTTTCAGGAAACCAAAGTTTTTGGGTTCCGGGCGGTGTATGGTTGCAAAGCTAAAACTTAAATGAATTGACGGAAGGGCACCACCAGGAGTGCGACTTAATTTGACTCAACACGGGAAACCTCACTCAGCCCGGACAAGGAAAGGATTGACAGATTGATAGGTCTTTCTTGATTCTGTGGGTTGTTGTGCATGGACGTTCTTAGTTGGTGGAGCGATTTGTCTGGTTAATTCCGATAACAAACGAGATTCCTCCATGATAACTAGTTACGCGACCCCCGGCAGTGAGGATTGTGTTGACCAGACTATTGGATAGTGAGACTGGACTTGTAGGTGAAGGCCTGCTAGTGAGCTGACCCTCTAAAAAAATATATGCGAGGGCCTGCAGGTGAGCTGACCCTGCAAAACATTATATGCGTGGGCCTGTAGGGGAGCTGACCCCGTAAAGGATTGTAGGTGAGGGCCTGCTGGTGATCTGACCCTCTAAAAAATGATATGCGAGGGCCTTCTGGTGAGCTGACCCTGTAAAAGATTGTAGGTGAAGGCCTGCTGGTGAGCTGACCCTGTAAAAAATTATATGCGAGGGCCTGCTGGTGATCTGATCCTGTAAAATATTATATGCAAGGGCCTTCAGGTGAGCTGACCCAGTAAAACATTGTAGGTGAGGGCCTGCTAGTGAGCTGACCCTCTAAAAAATTATATGCGAGGGCCTTCAGGTGAGCTGACCCTCTAAAAAATTATATGCGAGGGCCTGCTAGTGAGTTGACCCTGTAAACCATTGTCTCCTCTAGGTTGGCAACTCTATATGACAAAAGACACTTGCTTCCAATCCTTCACATGTTGGCCAATGTTGATTAAGATTGAGTTCTTAAATCTACCTCTAAATTTTGAAAATAAAAAGTAGATATTGTCCTTTGTGTGACATGGACAACAGTACATCATTAAATGTCCCAAAAAGTCAAAGCAAATAGCAAATGCTTTCCTAACAGTGTGATAACCATTAGAAATGAGCAAATGTCTTGAAATTCATTTCTGATCCAAATTGGTCACCTGATTCAATTTAGGAACAAATAAATTCAACCTAAATAAAACATTCTCAGATTACCCTGTTGTGTATGACACTCTGAGGTGTCCTAAGACTGTATCCAATCCATTTCAAGCTCTTTAACACTAAGATACCATTACTAATGTCAAAATGACAATGACATATATAGCTATGTCTAAATGAGTGGTCAGTAGTAACAAACAGCCTGTTTAAAAACAGGCTTTCTTGGGAGCAGCAGCAGCACATTATGGAACCTGACAGACAAGGCAGGAGATGTTCAGCTGTGTAGGGATAGTAGTAGCGACAACAGTAGTTGCATCATATAGAACTGATGGACAAGATAGGAGATGTGCGGCTGTGTAGGGATAGTAGTAGCAGCAGTAGTAGTGGCAGAACAGTATCGAACCTGACAGAAATGTGTGGCTGTGTAGGCATATTAGTAGAAATAGTAGTATCTGCAGCAGCAGTATGGGACATGATGAACAGGCAGACAGCAGCAGTGACATTGATGGCCCGGTGATAAATAATCACTGTCATGATGAAGAGGCAAACAGCAGATGATTTTTTTTAGACATAGACTGGGTTTCTACAATCAGTATTCAGAGGTATAGTATTTTCTGCAGCAGCGGTATGCTTCCTAATGAACAGACAGATAGAAGCAGTGGTATCTATGAGCCTGTGATAAATAACCACTGTCAGAAATGGCACATCTATTTATTGGTATCAGCTGGAGGTACAGTATGTAAAAATCCTCATGGATCCATGGCTGATTCATTTTCACAATTTTGTCCACTTTGGTCTGACAACGCCACCTGCTGTGCTGAATACTCTCTATGACCATACAATGCAGACTGGACAAGATAGTACACAAAAACGAAACTGGCGACTGTTCCAATCTGCTGATCCAAGAATCCATGGGCAGTATGCAAAAATCCTGAACACATTCCTCTTGTGATTATGTGTTTATTTAATTTATATTTATATATATATATATATATATATATATATATATATATAATTGTAACATCTTCATGTGTATGTCTGGATTTACTGTGTGAAAAGGCTGCCTATATTAGGAAAGTCTATTTTATTTCGATATTTGCATACATAGAAATACGCACTGAATAAAGAATAAATGCATAATCACAACAGGACTGTGCCCAGGATTTCTGTATATTGCATATGGTGAATTAAGGAGTTCTTCCAGCAGCACCACACGTTCAAAGTGATGGAGTGAGATCCGCCAACTCTGTCAATTGATGGGGACAGAGAACAGGTTATTTGATGGAGAAAGGGCACAGTACTCTGGTTGTTCAGGCGGTTCACACTCATTTGTAGATGATACAGTAGCTGCTGCTTGCACTACTACAGCCACTAACATTTTAACTTGTCTTTTGTTTTCCATTACCCTGTCTAAAAAATTAATAATTTAAAAAAGGACACTTTTTGCTACACATTATTAAATATGGAAACATTGCAACGGTTAACTTTTTTTTAAAGTGCAATAGGACACAGTCTGCAGCAAAAATGTACACTGTTTGTGATGCTGAAAAATTTAAGAAACTTTGCAACAGCTTTCCAGAAAAAATGCATAATTAAACACTACTCACAAAAAATTTGGCATATTTGGCTTGTGGAGGAAATTTAAGGATGAACCTAAAATGCACTCTAGCCTTAACAGGTGAACTTAAAGGGAACCTGTCAACAACTTTATGCTGTCCATACTAACAGCAGCATAAATTAGAGACAGGTGAGTTGATTTCAGCGTTCTGTCATTTATAAGTTAAAAGTAAGTGGTTGCCAAGAACCAGCATTACAATCATTGCAGACTGGGCTTGGAAAAGAGTCACGGCCACCTGAGAAGAGTCATGGTTATTTATGAATTCTTGCTCTCCCGGCCCACTTGCTGCTGAATGACAGTCTTCTACCTAGTTTTCTCCCTTTCTGTCTAGGAAATCATCAGCAGGTGGGCAGGGAGAGCAGGAGATTATGAATAACTCTGAATCTTCTCAGGTAGATTTGATTATTTTCAAGGCCTGTACTCCAATGATTATGATGCTTGTTCTCAACAACCAATTACTTTTAGCTCATGAGTGGCACACTGATGAAATCAGCATTTCTTTCACTAATTTATGCTGACCTCAGTGAGGTCAGCAGAAAGTTGATGACAGGTTCTCTTTAATGAGACCTTCTCTAAACTTTTGAATGTGCATGTCCAACTGTTCAATGTTTCAGTACTTTTTGCAGAACTTGCTGTTTAACAAGGAGCTTAATAGCAAAATTCACAACAGGTGTTTGATCCATAAATCGACCAATATATTTCCTGGTACAATTGGAATTGGTATTTAAACAGTCCTCCTCATCATGCAAATCACATTTTGACATTATAAGACCAAAACAACACCTAAAAATTGATCAATGGTACCTCGCCATTGCGAGGTTTCAAGCAGGATGTTCTCAGAGGGAAGTGACCACTGAGCTTACAGTGTCACAGAGTGTCATCAGCAGGTTGAAGCATAGATAAAGAGAGACTGGAAGAGTCACAGAAAGGCATAGAAGTGGACGTTGTTTGGCCACATCCCACAATGATGACCACTTCATTGTGAACAATGCACTGCGGAACCGGATGATGAATGTTGCACAACTCCAGAGACATTTAAGGGAGGTGAGATGAACCCAAGTGTCACGTCAGACCATTTAAAACTGTTTACTTCAGTGTGGTCGGCGACATCCCTAGGCACAGGCGTCATCTTCTTGCATAGGCCACGGAGCATCTAGACTGGATGAAGGACCAGTGTGCCTCAATGCTGTTCACTGATGAAAGTTAATTCACACTGAGCAGAAATAATGGCCACCAACAATGTTGGAGACGTCAAGGAGAGCGCTATGCATCAGCCACTGTTGTCACCAGAGAGCCTTTGGTGGTGGTTGTGGGGGTGTTATAGTTTGGGCAGGTGTGTCTAGTTAATACAAAACTGCCCTAAATTTTGTGAATGGTACAGTGACAAGCCCATACTACTTGATTAACATCATGAATCCAGCCATTGTGCCTCTGCATTAACAACACAGACCTAATTTGATCTTCATGGACGACCATGCGCCAACTTAGCGAGGTCGCATGATTAGGGAATGGCTGGTGGAGACTGAGGTACCTTAAAATGAAACTCTATGGGATCAGCTGAGTTGCCGTGTAGAGGCTCGTAACTCTGTATCCCAGAACTTCAATGAGTGCCTCCCTTCAAGAAGAGTGGATGCCATGCCTCAGCAGACAATAAATCAACTTGTGAACAGCATGAGACGTCATTGTCAAGCTGTTATTGATGCTCAAGGCCATATGACAAGTTTTTGATCCATTTTTTTGTGGGGGTATACCTAACACTGTTGTTGGCTTTTGTTTCAATAAATTGTTTGAGATTAGGAAATCACATTGCATGCTTTCCTCATATAATATCTCTGTAGTGTGAACTTTTTAGGTTTTCCATAAATTTCACCCGAAAGCCAAATATCCCTAACTTTTTGTGAGTAGTATATATATGTGTACAGTCGTGGCCAAATGTTTAGAGAATTACATAACTATTGGAAATTGGAAAAGTTGCTGCTTAAGTTTTTATAATAGCAATTTGCATATACTCCAGAATGTTATTGTAACGGTCACGTACACACACACACAGGGGGGAGGATAGTGACCACTGCGCTCCACCCTCACCCCTGGCCCTGCCTACTTGCCTCACGAGTCCTGATGACAGGGGACAACTGGACGGCAGTCCCTAACTTAGAATATGTGCGGGAAGGACAGACAAGACAAATAACGGATAGTGAACGGACCGGGTCAAAACCAAGAGGACAACGCAGTACAGAGGGATAAGCAAAGAAAGGTCAGGAGAAGCCGGGTTCATAAATACCAGGAAGGATGCACAGTTCAGGAGGAGCAGGCAAAGGATCGTCAGGGAACAGGATCAGGTAAGTACACAGGTATCCAACAACTGCCAGGAACCTAAATTAACAGGCAACCTGTGGCCAGCAGGCTGCCTGTATTTATAGTGGGGAGTGAGGGTCATATGACGTAGCCAGCGTCACATGACCGACAGACCGACCAGTCGAGCACCGAGTGATCAGCTCAGCGCTTAAGGCAGACCTAGGAGCAGGGAGCCTCCCAGCTAGCAAAGCCGCCCTGGGAACGAGGTCAAACACAGATCCTCGCTCCCAAAGCTAAGCAGCAGGTCTGCGGCTGATGGAAGACCGAGTGTGCCTTCGGAACCCCATTACAGTACCCCCTCTTTTACAAGGGGCCACCGGACCCAAGACTTCAGGCGATGGCCTTTCAGGGTGTTCTAAATGAAATTTTCGAACAAGTCTAGGAGCATGAACCTCCCTGGCAGGTACCCAAGATCTCTCTTCAGGTCCATACCCCTTCCAGTGAATCAGGTACTGCAAGGAATTACACACCTTCCTGACATCCACTATTTTAGACACCACATACTCGACAGCATCATTAACAAGAACTGGCAGAGGCGAGACTTTCGATGGTACTACCGGTTCAAAATATTTTTTAAGTAGAGATTTATGGAACACATTATGAATGTGGAAGGAATGACTCGGGCAGCTCCAACCTGAATGATACCGGGTTAATCACCTCCGTGATCTTATATGGTCCAATAAAACGAGGAGCAAACTTTTTAGAATCTACCTTAAGAGAGAGATTCTTGGAGGACAACCATACCTTATCCCCAACCTGAAAATTCACCCCCCTTGAATGTCTCCTATCGGCCTTGAGTTTCTGAGAACTTTGAGCCTTTTCTAAGTTAGATTGAACCCGGGCCCAAACTGTGCACAGTTCAGAGGAGAGCCTATCCGCCTCAGGGTTAGAGGAGGAGACGGATTACCCAGAAAATGAAAACGGGGATGGAAACCATGGTTACAAAAGAAAGGTAAAACCCCAGCAGAAGAATTGACACGCTTATTCAAAGCAAATTCAGACAATGGAAGAAATTTCACCCATAATTGCTGGTCATCAGCAACATACAACCTCAAGAATTGTTCCACAGACTGATTAAGGCGTTCAGTCTGCCCATTACTCTCAGGGTGGTAGGCAGAGGAAAAAGACAATGAAATTTGACATTTTTGACAGAAGGCCCTCCAGAATTTGGACACAAACTGCAAACCTCTGTCAGAAACAATATTTTCCGAGATACGATGCAATCGAACAATTTATTTCACAAAAATAGACGCCAGGGTTTTGGCATTCGGGAGTTTAGACAGGAGAATGA
Source organism: Bufo gargarizans (assembly GCF_014858855.1). NCBI lineage: Eukaryota > Metazoa > Chordata > Amphibia > Anura > Bufonidae > Bufo > Bufo gargarizans. The sequence goes on from NC_058083.1 coordinate 320,074,558, forward strand.
AATGGACCATCTTGCTAAACCTATCGACCACTACCCAAACTACAGTCTTACCCTCCGCCGACGGTAGGTCAGTTATAAAGTCCATTGAGATATGGGACCAGAGTCTACTGGGAATGGGTAGGGGTCGTAGGTTACCAGCAGGGCGAGTCCTAGGTGTCTTGGACCTGGCACAAACCTCACAGGCTGACACGTAGGACTTGACATCCCTAGTTAGAGTGGGCCACCAATAAGACCTAGAAACCAAATCCTTAGTGGGGGATTTATTGATTTTTAATTAAGAAATTTTGTTTAGAACTTCTTGTAGTGATATTGGTTAGTTTAGAGTATCCAATTGTTCGGGTGAGATTTGAGGAAGAGAAATGTTATTAAGGAAATTGGTGATGTCAAACAGGGTAGGTTAAAGCGTGTCTGAGTCAATTTTTAAGTTGTAGAGAGAGGAGTAGTAATTAGCGAACTCATCGGCTATTTTCTGGGGGGGTTTATTTTGTTTTTACCAGATGAACAGAGAAAAGGAATTCTTGAACGAGCCACCTAAATTTTAATTCTATTTGCTAGCATTTTAGATGCCCTATTTCGTTGTCTATAAAAGTGAGCTTTGGGTTGCCTAAGATGACATTCAAAATTGTTTTGCATAAGTAGGTAAATCGCATGCCTAGTGTTTCCTAGCTCTTTAACAATAAGTGATGTAGAAGACTTTTGGTTGGCCTTCTCCAAATCCCTGAGTTTATTGTGTAGTTCTTCTAATTTAGAGATTCTCTTCTTTTTTTTTCTCAGCAGAGTATTTAATGTATATCCCTCTAATCACTGCCTTATCTGCACACCATACTGTAGTTGGATGTATTTCTTTATTTGCATTGAGAAGAAAATATTCTGATATGGCAGAAGATATACATTTTTTGTAGTGTTTATTAGTTAGAAAGAGGTTGTTCAATCTCCAGGGGGTTGTTGTGTTGTAGGTTAAGAAGTTCCTGAATGGTAATGGTGATTGGGGCATGGTCAGACCATGTAATCAGACCTATCTCGGAATCCGCCACCTTTTGCAAAAGGCATTTATCTACTAAGAAGAAATCAATACGGGAATAAGAATTATGGGGGTTGGAGTAAAAAGAGTAGTTAGTCTCTGATGCGTGAAGAATTCTCCAAACATCACAGAGTTCCTCTATGTGACATAAGTCTTTGAGTTTATAATCTCCAGGTTTACTTATGTGGGAAGATTTGCCTAGAAGCGGATCCATGACAAGGTTGAAGTCCCCGCAAATGATGAGGGATCCTTTTTTGGTGGTGGAGACGGAGTCCAAGACAGGCCTGACAAAACTCAGAAACCTAGTATTAGGAGCGTAGAGAGATAGAAAAGTGTATGGGGAATTCTTAATCATGCAAGTAACAATTAAGTATCTTCCCATGGGGTCTGCATTAAGTGATAACATTTGAAAAGCAACATAGTCTTTAATAGCTATCAATACACCTCAGAGCATGAGAGAACAAAATGGTTAGGAAATCATTGTGTTTGAGTCTGACACTGTCCACTTCATCCAGATGCATCTGCTGCACACAAATAATGTTGCAGCGTAATTTGAGAGCCTCTTTCCATAGAAATGAATGTTTAGCTGGGCTGTTGAGGCCTTTCACATTTAATGAAGCTATTTTTGGAACTAATTTGTAAAGGTTTTAAAGGAAATACTTGTGAAGGCACAACTGGAATCTGCGGACACTGGCAAGTCAACGACACGTGCCCATGAATAATTGTACCACTTATACCTAGTAAATGAAGTTACCAAAGGGTGAAAAAAACCTAAAAAACTAAAGAAGAACTTGTAAAGTCCAGTTCTATGTGAACCAATTCAGCCCCAGGTCGCTTTCCAGTGGGGAGTGGTAAACATGGTGAATCAATTGTTGATTGGAGAATAAGATGTGTGTCCAGTTTCATCTCTGGAATAGTGAGTCCGGTGATGTTGCTTTTGAAGTGACCTAAAAACATAAGCTCAGGAAAAAGGAGAAGAGAGGAGATCTAGAAATAAAGAAAAGATAGGAGAAAAGGGAGATTTAAACAAAAGTATAAAGCCTTAATCAAGTCACAAGGTGACTGAGTCATTTTGTAGATGCAGGGGATTTTGGAGATCCCACCACTGTCCACTCAGGGGACAGAGTATGTGGTTTCTTATTGGGAGGACTGTTCAAAGCATCTGTTGGATTGATCAGAGAGTGCTTGGTGAGGAAGTTGGTTTCTTCTTTGGGGTCAGTAGTACATGCGTTAAACCATTGCGGTGAACGAAAAGTTTAACTGGAAAGCCCCACTATATGGAATTTTTTTGCTTTCTCAGGATTTGTGTCATTTTAGTAAATTCTCTTCTTCTTGCTAAGGTAGTGGGTGAGAGATCTTCAAATAAAGATATCTGCTTAAAGCGGTCTGGTATTTCTAGTCTCTTAGCTGCAGTTTCGAGGAGAGAATCTTTAATGTGATAATAGTGGAGTCTCGCTATGATGTCCCTTGGGAGTAAAGCTGATAGATTTTTGGGCTTTAGAATCCTATTAAGAACTCTGCATCGGAAGTTTGTGGTAGGAGAGTGGAAAACAGATCAACTAAAAACTCCCAAAGTTGATTATCTTGCACAGATTCAGGAATATTTCTAAAACGGATGTTGTTTCTTCTCGATCTATCCTCCAAGTCTGCTAGCTTTAACTTTATGGGTGCTATGTCATCTTCAGCTCAATTATGTGCATCGACCAGATTATTATGTGCCGAGATGAACTCCTCCATTTTTTACTCGAGATATGCTGTGCGATCGCCTATGGCAGTGATGGCGAACCTATGGCACGGGTGCCAGAGGCGGCACTCAGAGCCCTCTCTGTGGGCACCCGCACCCTAGAGAAAGTCTATGGTGTACCAATATGCCTTAGAATTTGCCTGCCATTCAATAGTGCAGGACATGCTATGAACAGCACAGGCAGCACATTGAATGTAGGCAGGTTTTTATAGCTAAATGATAAAGTACATGGAAGATATATGATATTGATGTTCAGGTTAAATTGCCGTGTTGGCACTTTGCGATAAATAAGTGGGTTTTGGGTTGCAGTTTGGGCACTCGGTCTCTAAGAGGTTCACCATCACTGGCCTATGGCAACTATATCAGTCCTCAGTGTGGAAACGGCAGATCTGAGGTCATTATTATAGGATTTCTTGAGGTCTGATAGGAGCTCTTTCATGGCCTCCATGGTAATGGGGGTAGTTTGCAGACCTATATCTGTCCCGGTAACATTTTCATATGGGGGGAGTATGAGGAGCAAAGTTCCTTAAAATGGTTAGGAGACTTGCCTGAGGCACTGGATGGAGATAGTCTGTCAGGGAGAGCCAGAGAAGTTCTTGATGGAGGAGCGCCTCCGCTGAGCCTGCACACAGTGTTCTCCTGTGAACCGGCGCCATCTTGGGTTTTTGCCGGGCCGAAGAAGTTGGTGAGCTTCGCTGGTGTATCAGGTTTTTTCTTGCCTCTGGGCATCTTGTTCATGTCCCCACTCTATTTTTCCACTGCTAATAGTAGTAAAGGCTTGTTAGGTCTGCTTATTCGGGTCCTTTGAGCCTAGCGAGGACGGAGCTACATGAACATGCATGTGCTCCGGTGCACGCCAAGCCACACCCCCTGGAATTTTTATGAACTTTTGGAAGTAAATATAGTGTGGGTTTCAATGGATGGTCCACAGGAAGTCCCTCCATTATTTTCAAACTGATAATATTTTGGTCATATGCCTCTTGTAGTATTGCGTCCAATTCCCTCTTGAATTGATCTGTGGGATCCCTCTCCAGTCTTTTATAACACTGTCTATTATTAAGTTGACGAAACGCCTCCTTTTTGTACATCTGTACCGGCCAGATCACAACATTACCCCCCTTATCAGCTGGTTTAATGACCACCTCCTTAAGATTTTTCAATTCCAGAAAAGCTTGTCTTTGTAATTTGGACAAATTATTGCTTCTATTATTGGGGACTATAGCTACTTTCACACTAGCGTTTTGGCTTTCCGTTTGTGAGATCCGTTCAGGGCTCTCACAAGCGGTCCAAAATGGATCAGTTTTGCCCTAATGCATTCTGAATGGAAAAGTATCTGCTCAGAATGCATCAGTTTGCCTCCGTTCCGTCTCTATTCCGCTCTGGAGGCGGGCACCAAAAATGCTGCTTGCAGCGTTTTGGTGTCCGTTTGACGATGCAGAGGCAAACGGATCCATCCTGACACACAATGTAAGTCAATGGGGACGGATCAGTTTTGAATGACACAATATGGCACAATAGAAAACGGATCCATCCCCTATTGACTTTTAATGGTGTTGGCAATGTTAAATACAAACGGATCCGTTCTGAACGGATGCATGCGGTTGTATTATGTGTGCGGATCCGTCTGTGCAGATCCATGATGGATCCGCACCAAACGTGAGTGTTAAAGTAGCCTACATTTTCCAAGTCATGTTTGACCTACTTGAAAAAAATGTCTACCGCAGGGCATAATCTTTTAAAGCTGCAATCTCCGATGCAGATGTATGGGATTAGTGATGAGTGGCAGGTGCAATATTCGAATTCGCAATATTTTGCGAATATTTTGTAGAATATTCGTCATATATTTGCGAATTGGAGAATTCAAGATTATATTCCTGATTGCAAAAATCTGCAATGTATTATTCACGTTATGCGCATGAAATACCGGTGTGGGTCACTTATGCTACATTTTTCAAGCTGGTATAAGTTTCCTGAGACTGGAGAAAATGGTTGACACGGCAGAACATTAAAATACCTGTATATGCAGATAGAGCGCTTCAATATATTTGCGCTTGCGAATTTTCGGCAATAAATTATGCACATATTTTTTCGCAATATGTGCAACTTGTGTAGTAAGGGGCAGGCAACTTTTTTATTGATTGCTAGGTGTTGCTAAGCTGTGACAAAAGCCTTCTCATTGGCCCAGAAGCTAGAAGAAGGGAGGGATGATCACCTGATGTGTACTGTGTTAAAAAACAAACAAAAAAAACTGAATATTCGTCATTACGAATATATAGCACTATATTCTAAATATTCGCAAATTCTTTAAGTGCCGATATTCGCGATAAAAATTTGCTTTTCGAATATTCGTGCTCAACACTATATGGGATATCTACTCACATCTGATCCATACTGCTTATACAATATTGATTACAGATGACGTACAGCTTGTTGCTCTACAGGTGATATCCGACGGTCATATCCTGTCCCCTACTAAAATGTTTTTTCAAAATTAATTTTCGAGAAAACAATTCAAGATCCTTGATTACTTTAAACAAATCAAATTTACCAGTAGGGGAAAAAGATAGACCCTTCTGCAAGAACTGTTGTTGGTTAATTACCTTTAATTTCTGTGTCTCTTCTCCTTGCCGAGCAGGTGGCCCGGCGGTAAACAGTGAGAAGGCCGCGGCGCTGCTGGAGCGCCGCTGCCTTCTCAAACAGCTGATCGGCGGGTGTCGGACTCCCGCCGATCAGAAGCTGATGATCTATCCAGAGGATAGATCATCAGTTAATTGAAAGTGCAGAACCCCTTTAAGCTAAACGTCGTTTCGGCTCATTGCCGGATCCGACGTTTAGCTTTTTCTGAATCGTTACCATGGCTGCCGGGACGCTAAATGGCTCCCCCGCTCCCCACTACTACTATGGCAACCAGGATTTTAATAGCGTCCTGGCTGCCATAGTAGCACTGAACGCATTTTGAAGACGGATCCGTCTTCAAATGCTTTCAGTTCACTTGTGTTTTTCCGGATCCGGCGTGTAATTCCGGCAAGTAGAGTACACGCCGGATCCGGACAACGCAAGTGTGAAAGAGGCCTTAGTAGAGAAGTATGAACATTCAGAAGCCCAAACAGTCAAGGGTTTGTAAGCTTTCAATCAGGTGATTTCAGTTATCATTATGGTTACTAAATTTATAACAACTGTAATGAGTCTAACACACTCCAGAAAATATTAACATACTTCCTCAGAATTAGGTTTGATAAGGTCAGCTTTCTGTCTCTTTTTGATAGACACAATATAGTCAGCTGCATTTTCTGTTTAACATACATGGCATGGTATTTGCTTATCTTTGGATTTCTGCCACGGATTTGAAATATGTCATGTTGGTCATCCAAAAGTGGATTAGCCCAATTCAATGGGACTAGTCCATATGCGACTACCAGGCGACTACCAGGCCTCTATTTCCACACTGATTTCAAACACATTCCACTCCAAGAAGGAACATTGTGTTAATTTATGAAGACTATGGTTTTTTTGATATGGCACAGAGACTTTAATATTACATTGTGATTAAATGGTACAGAACATATGTTGACATTTACTGGGTTTTTATTTAATATGATATTATGTGTGGTGAAACCAACCTCGCCACGGTGTTTTGGAGGGGGCTGTTTGCCAGCCTCCTGCCCTGGGATTATGGTCCCTTAAGTTATTGGGTCTTAAGGCACTTGGGACTGAGCCCTCTGTCCCTGAATTGCATCATTTGCCTTACTTGCGTGGATTTTACTATTCCCATGGTGAGAACAATGGATGAAGCACATGGTGAGAACAATAAATAGCGGCCATTTTAACTCACAGACACTGTTCTGACTTTTCAACACGGTGCTATCTTGCCTGTATTTGGTGCACAGAGACATCATTCAGTAGTTTGAAACTACCAAACAGGGGACACATTTATTAGTGACTATTTTCTGTATAACTTGTATATTTTCGGTGTAACTGGCATAAATTTTCCAAACTACTGAACGGATGTGGGTGAATTTTGGATATGTGGTTCACCCAGATTCCCCCAGTTCCGAGGGTATATTGGTTATGGGGTTATTGCATGTTTTGGGGTTCTTGTGATATGTTTTATAAAACTGTATTTCTCTGCCTTTGATAATTATATTCGCCCTTGTGTTCAATAATCATCACTGGCAGAGGGGAGGATTTTGTGTGGGTGTGTTTCTATTGTCCAATTGTGTGTTTAAATGGTGATGTCTGTCCTGTTGTCTCTACATGTGTATTGGCGATCTCCCTTTGTCCTGAGAGATAATTGGATTGCCCTCGGTTGTCTCCGGGACAGAGAGGAGGAAACCATGATGCATTGTGGGGATGTGTTGTATCTGTCCTGTATTTGCAAACAACTGTAATAAAAACCAGGCTGGGTGTGCCAGCACGTCAGACCACTGCTTGACCCTAAACACGGAGCCTTGTCTCGTTATTGGGGGGATTCCCTGTATGCTGTTAGAGACTGATTGCCAGGAGTGTAAGCTGACTGTATGCTTTTCCTGTTCGTCTGCTAGCAGCTATTCACGAGGTTCCAGCTTGGAGTGCTAGTTTGTATCCAGTTCGGGAGTTTGGTGTTCTGCAGTAGCTGTGCCTGTCTCTCAGAAAGTGAAGTACTAGCTAACCATTATTGTGGGTTTTTCTAAATGATATGAAATGTGTCCCAATTTTCTTTGGGTGTGTATTTAAGGAATAGTGTATTTTGTATGGAATAAATAGTGCTGATATGGCTATATATCAGGAATGATATTTATAGTTGCAATATTGCACTTTTTTTATCTCCTTCAATTAATTACTATTTATACTGTAATATGGCATGTGTCAAGTGGTTTATGTGTCAGCCCAACATATATGTGTTTTAGCTTATTAATTTGTACTAAGAGAGTTTTATCAAATATTGATTGTGTGTGGCTTTCTAATTGGCATTGGAGTTTACAAGAAGGATCATTTTCAATCAGTTTTAATCAATCCTTTAAGAAAACTTTTTTTTTTCAACTGATACTCCTACTTATGTGCATATGACCTTGGTCTAAGTGCTTACATAACAAATAACTATAGTATAGTGCCTAAATAATTCCTCATAAGTCTAGCCTTCATGCCCATATGAGAGGCAGCCAAACCATAATGCAGAAAGCTTACCTGGCCTATACTTTACCAATATGGCATACTTTTTCCCCACTGCACAATGATGGTACGGTAGGTGAAATATGGATTTAAAGGGGTTAACCACCTTATGGCTACTGTTATCCAATGTCTATACATGGTGACTATATGACACTAATATAGCCTTTGTTGATGTTCTGTGCCATTTGATATATTTCACAAACCCATGGACCCTTGTTGGGCAAACCTCCGCACAGAGGTCCAGTCCATAAGATGGCCGTTGATGTAGGGGCAAGTGACCAAGCACAGTACTCCACTCCATATCCATTCAAACACACTGGACCTGCACTAAACTGCCAATGATGCAAGTGTAGATGGTAGATGAAGTGTGTTTGAATGGAGAAGATAGAGTGACATATATGGTCACATGACCCTTCATCAGCGTTCATTTTAAGGACACAAGCTTAATGCAAGGAGTACATGTCCTATTAAATATAGAAGTTATATTAGTATTTGGCATACGGTAATTTTACATACACATTGGTTAGCAATAGCCAGAAACTGACAAACCCCTTTAAAGAAGTTTTCTAAGATTTTAATACTGATGACCTATCCAGATGATAGGTTATCAGTATCTTATCGGTGTGGTCCGAAACCTGGGACCCCTGCTGATCAGCTGTTCAAGAAGACAGTGACACTCACAGTAAGGCTACGGTCTTCTCTCAGCTTCTCCTAATCCAGTGATGACGAGTTCATGTGTCAAATCATGTGTGAAGTCAATAGGGATGAGAGCAATACCACCCACGATCAGATACTGATAAACTTTCCAGAGGATAGGTCATCAGTAGTGTTGAGCGAATCGAAGTATCTAAACTAAATTTTGATCCGAATTTCAGGGAAAATTTGATTTGGTGCAAAGCCGAATTTCCTTGTGCTTTATGGTAACTAATCAATTTTCACTGAACCGGCAGAGAAAAAAAACATACTCATCCATTTGAGCTCAAAAAGGCTGCAGCGGCCATATTGATTAAAGATCCACCGCAAAATGTTGTGCACGGTGACGTATGACATAACCACGCTGGCCAGGGTGATGAAGTCATCACGCACCACATAAGATTTTGTGCGGGATCTTCAATCAAGATGCCCATGTTGGCCTGTTCATGCTCAAATGGATAAGGTGATTTTTTTTTTAACTGATTAACTCCTGAAAGCGCTCATTTTTCATCTCAGATGCCGTGATCAGCGATGAACACAGAATCTGAGGGGTTCAATGACAGTGTACGGTGATATTGCCGTTACCTGTCATTGCGCCCACTACTTACAAAGAAATGTGCTTTATGACTTAGGAATTTAGCATCCGTTCACTATAGAGTTCTATTATTAGAAAAAAGTCAATGTTAACATACAGGTGAAACTCGAAAAATTTGAATATCGTGCAAAGTTAATTTATTTCAGTAATGCAACTTAAAATGTGAAACTAATATATGAGATAGACTCATTACATGCAAAGTGAGATATTTCAAGCCTTTATTTGTTATAATTTCCATGATTATAGCTTATACCCTTTGCTCAGGAGATATGGACTAATTAGCCGACTAGAGTGTGACACTTTGAGCCTAGAATATTGAACCTTTTCATAAAATTCAAATTTTAAGCTGCATTAATTAAATTCCTTTTAATTCGTATTACTGAAATAAATGAACTTTTGCACGATTTTCTAATTTTCAAGTTTTTACTGGACTCTGCAAGATAGCAAAGCATGGTGTGCTACACTTTTGTATTCTTTTTTATTTCAAAGTATACATTAAATGAATGACAAAAATGTGATGTGAATCCAACTTTGAAGGGCTTGTCTCACTTCGGTAAGTGGCATTTATCATGTAGAAAAAGTTAATACAAGGAACTTACTAATATATTGTTATTATCCATATTACTTCCTTTGAAGCTGGATTAATTTTTCTATCACATTATACACTACTCGTTTCCATGGTTACAGACTACTCTGCAATCCATCAGTGGTGGTCGTGTATGCACAATTTAGGAAAATGCACTAGCCTATGTGCGCTCCCATGGTCCCAGCCACCAGAGAGGCTGACATTTTTCCCTATAGTGTGCAAGCACAACCACCACTGATGGTTTGCGGGGTCGTCATAACTAGAGATGAGCGAATCGAAGCTGATGAAGTGGAATTTGATCCGAATTTCAGAAAAACGTTGATTCGCAATCAATGAGAATTTTCTCGCGCTTCGTGATAACGAATCGCAATTTTCCTAAAATGGCAGCTACATGTGTGAGGACTGAGGACAGTAAAATAAGAAAAATATATACGCACTGCACTATTTAATTGTTTTTTGGTTAAAGCTTATAGTGTCACATTTCATTAACACAAGAAATATATATTCTCAGGTCACTTCTGCTGTTATTTCTGGTGAAAGTGTATAGGGGCGTATTTCATAAAAAATAATGATAAATATATACGCACTGCACTGTTGCAGTTATTTCTGGTGAAAACATAAAGGGGCGTATTACAGAAAAAAAAATATATATATATACGCACTGCACTGTTGCAGTTATTTCTGGTGAAAGCGTATAGCGGTATATTTCAGTTAAATAAGAAAAAATATATATGCACTGCACTATTTAATTGTTAAGGTGTACAGTATAGTGGCTTATTTCATTCCAACAAGAAATATATATTCTTAGGTCACTTCTGCAGTTATTTCTGGTGAAAGTATATAGGGGCGTATTTCATTAAAAAAAAAGATAAATATATACGCACTGCACTGTTGCAGTTACTTCTGGTGAAAACATAAAGGGGCGTATTACAGTAAAAAAAAAATATATATATATATATATATACGCACTGCACTGTTGCAGTTATTTCTGGTGAACGCGTATAGCGGTATATTTCAGTAAAATAATAAAAATATATATGCACTGCACTATTTAATTGTTAAGGTGTACAGTATAGTGGCATATTTCATTCCAACAAGAAATATATATTCTCAGGTCACTTCTGCAGTTATTTCTGGTGAAAGTGTATAGGGGCGTATTTCATAAAAAAAAAAAAAAAGATAAATATATACGCACTGCACTGTTGCAGTTATTTCTGGTGAAAACATAAAGGGGCATATTACAGTAAAAAATATATATATACGCACTGCACTGTTGCAGTTATTTCTGGTGAAAGCGTATAGCGGTATATTTCAGTAAAATAAGAAAAATATATATGCACTGCACTATTTAATTGTTGAGGTGTACAGTATAGTGGCCTATTTCATTCCAACAAGAAATATATATTCTCAGGTCACTTCTGCAGTTATTTCTGGTGAAAACGTATAGGGGAGTATTTAATTAAAAAAATAAATATACACACGCACTGCACTGTTGCAGCTATTTCTGGTGAAAGCTTATAGGGGCGTATTTCAGTAAAATAAGAAAAATATATACGCACTGCACTATTTAATTGTTTTCTGGTTAAAGCGTATAGTGGCCTATTTTATTCCAACAAGAAAATATACACTGCCTGTCCACCACCTGGATTTAACTAAGCAAATAGGTATGAGCCTCCTATTGGATAATTACTGCATGGGCGATTATCTTTCAGCTGGCAACAAGTTATTTAACCACAACTGGTGCAATGAGTTGCTTCTCATTTCTTAAACAACCATGCCGAAAGACACATCTCGTGGTCGTGGCAAAGATGTTACTCTGTTTGAGAAGGGTCAAATCATTGGCATGCATTAAGCAGAGAAAACATCTAAGGAGATTGCAGAAATTACTAAAATTGGGTTAAGAACTGTCCAATGCATTATTAAAAACTGGAAGGATAGTGGGGACCCATAGTATTCGAGGAAGAAATGTGGCGGGAAAAAAATCCTGAATGATCGTGATCGGCAATCACTTAAACGTTTGATTAAATAAAATTGATTAAAAACAACAGTAGAACTCAGGGCTATGTTTAAAAGTGAAAACAAGAGCATTTCCACATGCACAATGCGAAGGGAACTCAAGGGATTGGGACTGAACAGCTGTGTAGCCGTAAGAAAACCACTAATCAGTGAGGAAAACCAGAAAAAAAGGCTTCAATTTGCTAGGGAGCATAAAGATTGGACTCTGGAGCAATAGAAGAAGGTCATGTGGTCTGATGAGTCCAGATTTACCCTGTTCCAGAGTGATGGGCGCATCAGGGTAAGAAGAGAGGCAGATGAAGTGATGCCCCCATCATGCCTAGTGCCTACTGTACAATCCTGTGGGGGCAGTGCTATGATCTGGGGTTCCTGCAGTTGGTCAGGTCTAGGTTCAGCAACAGTATGTGCTCCCAGAATGAGGTCAGCTGACTACCTAAACATACTGAATGACCAGGTTATTCCATCAATAGATTTTTTCCTCCCTGATTGCACTGACATATTCCAAGATGACAATGCCAGGATTTATAGGGCTCAAATTGTGAAAGAGTGGTTCAGGGAGCATGAGACATAATTTTCACACATGGATTGGCCACTACAGAGTCCAGACCTTAACCCCATTGAGAATCTTTGGGATGTGCTGGAGAAGGCTTTGTGCAGCAGTCAGACTCTACCATCATCAATGCAAGATCTTGGTGAAAAATAAATGCAACACTGGATGGAAATAAATCTTTGCAGGAGCTTATCGAAACAATGCCACAGCGAATGCATGCCATAATCAAAGCTAAAGGCGGTCCAACGAAATATTAGCGTGTGACCTTTTTTTTTTGGCGACTTTTTTTTTGGACAGGCAGTGTATATTCTCAGGTCACTTCTGCAGTGATTTCTGGTGAAAGCGTATGGGGGCGTATTTCATTAAAAAAAGAAAAATATATACGCACTGCACAGTTGCAGTTATTTCTGGTGAAAGCGTATAGGGGCGTATTACAGTAAAAAAAGAAAAATACAGTGCATTTCTGTACTTAATTCTGGTGAAAGCATATAGTGGCCCATTTCAGTCCAACAAGAAAAATATATGCCCAGTTCCCTTCTACAGTTATTTCTGTTAAGCATATACGGGCATATTACAGTAAAAAAAATAATAATATATATATATATATATATATATATATATACGCATTTCACTGGTGCACTTATTTGTTGCAAAAGCATTCAGTGATCTATTTCAGTACAAAAAGAAAAATATATTCTCAGTTCACGTGGGCGGTTATATGTGTTGAAAGCATGGCTGGGATTTAGCAGGGTGGCAGCAATGGGAGGTCGGGAGCCAAACGTGCCTGGGGTAGAGCACCTGCTTCGCAGCAGCCTACCTACCTGGGAAGTAGCAGGGGGTCATGGAAGTAGCGGCGGTATATATGTGGTAAAATCTTTATTGAAGTATTTTTTATTTTCACCTCCTCCATTAACTTTCTCATCTCTTCATTAGCATCGGACACACTAACTTTACAACCACCCCCCCGGCTATATATATATATAAGTGGCACCATATACAAGCACCACCTAGGGGTGAATAAAGCTAAATGACATGGCAGCTTGTTAAAGGGATCTACAGCATGATACCACAATACATTTGATATGATATTTAGCAAGAGTTTAAAGTGCCCACATATAGCTCATAGTGGGATACTGCATCAAGAAGAATCAGGCGTGGATCAGCCTGGATTTCCACATAGCAATGCCTGATGCATCAGACTAGATCATCCATGGTTCCACACCAATTTGACAAAAGAGACCGGTTTCTTCTGGCTACCTGCCTCAGCTACTATTCTGATGCCAAACATCTGATGCCAAGTGCTGCTTCTTTCACCCACCATCTTCAGCGGGTGCTGGTATTGCCACCCACCTCCACAGTATGTGACCTTGCCACTCTGATGCCTGTTCCCACCCTCCCTACTTCATGACTGGTCCACTATTTTGGCTTTCGGGCTGGCTGACATCATCATTTATTTGACACTTCTTCTGGTCTGTCAGAAGGAAGGAAAAATGAGACTCACAATGGATCCTGTGTAGCAGCTGTAAGGCCTGTATGGTCCCATCAGAATTGACTTATGATTTGGTAGCCAAAAGCAGGAGTGGGTACAAAACACAGAAGACATGCAAATATTCCATTCACGTGTCATCTCTGTTTTTTTGGGGCATTAGCAATACTGATGGATTATTGAGCAAATGCTGACCGAGTGAAAGTGTGGAATCAGCTGACGACGGTGTAAAAGGAGTGCGCTTCTTCTTGGCGCTAACATCGACCTGTAAGGCTGAGTTGATACTTGAGTTATTTGGTCAGTTTTGGCCCCGTGACTGCCCTAATAAGTGCAGTGTGCTGTGATTCTAGGAGCGACTCATGTCATCTGCATGTCATACGGACGCACAGTGTTCTTTCACTACCACAGCAGACTCCCTATGCGTGTTACTGCAAGGCACAGTGTTCTACACCGTTATAAAGGCTCTCAGCAGCCAGGAAATTGCTGTTTTTTAATGTAATTTGGCGAACCGGCGAATTGAATTTTTGAAAAATTCGCTCATCTCTAGTCATAACCATGGAAACGAACAGTGTATAATGTGATAGAAAATTTAATCCAGCCAGCAAAGGAAGCAATATGGATAACAATAATACATTAATAAGTGGCTTGTATTACCTTTCTCTACATGATAAATGCCACTTACTCAAGTGAGACAACCCCTTTAAAGACAATGTACAGTATATGCAGAGTTAACCTATTTAAAGGGGTTGTCCGGGTTCAGAGCTGAACCCGGACATACCCTTATTTTCACCCCGGCATCCCTCCTGAGCCTGGCATCGGAGCATCTCATGCTCCGATGCGCTCCTGTGCCCTGCGCTAGATCGCGCAGGGCACAGGCTCTTGTGTTTACAATAACACACTGCCGGGCGGTAACTTCCGCCCAGCAGTGTGTTCGGTGACGTCACCGGCTCTGAGGGGCGGGCTTTAGCTCTGCCCTAGCCGTTTTACTGGCTAGGGCAGAGCCAAATCCCGCCCATCAGTGCCGGTGACGTCACCGGGGTTCCTGTCAGCCCCATAGAGAGCCCCGGTACGTCACCGGAACTCAGAAAAATGCCTTTGCCCTGCGCGATCTAGCGCAGGGCAAAGGAGAGCATCGGAGCATGAACTTCTCCGATGCTCATGTCAGGGGGGCTGCCGGGGGGGGAATGGAGGGCTGTCCAGGTTCAGCTCTGAACCTGGACAACCCCTTTAAGGGGTTGTCTCACTTCACAAGTGGCATTTATCATGTAGAGAAAGTTAATACAAGGGACTTACTAATGTATTGTGATTGCCCATATTACCTCCATTGCTAGCTGGATTCATTTTTCCATCACATAATACACTGCTTGTTTCCATGGCTATGACCACCCTGCAATTCATCAGCGGTGGCCGTGCTTGAACACTAAAGGAAAAATTAACCATCCTATGTGCCCCTCCATGGTCCTGGCCAAAAGAGACACCAGTGCTTTTTTCTGTAGTGTTCAAGTATGACCACCGCTGCTGGATTGCAGGGTGATCGTAACCATGGAAACAAGTAGTGTATAATCTGATAGGAAAATGAATCCAGCCAGCACAGGAAGCAATATGGATAATACCAATACATTTTTAAGTGCCTTGTTTTAACTTTCTCCACATAATAAATGCCAGTCCTGAAGTGAGAGAACCCCTTTGAGAATACTCTTTATAGGCAATCATTAAATGTGGTGACCTACAGAATCAAAACTATAGATTGATACTTTGAAACATCTTTGCTCTTCCTATTTAGACATGAACATGAAAACTCAGGGGGTATTTGACACAGACCACTGCATTTTCTAATGGGTCCATATGGAGTGAGACAACTCCCTCTGACATTTTTATTAAGGTTATGTATATGGCTCTTCATCTTCATTCACATGGTGCTAATTGCTGTCTCCTGGACCCATTGCTACTGTGTACAGAGACCACATGCTCCCTCTCTGACATGGCTGCCGCAGAGGGTGCGCTGATTTCGTTTGCTGTCCGCTGACATAAACCTGCTGGTGCAAAGCTGAACAGCTGGGAATATTCTGCTTTTAAAAGCTTATCT
The DNA here is from genome assembly GCF_014858855.1 of Bufo gargarizans. Classification (NCBI taxonomy): domain Eukaryota; kingdom Metazoa; phylum Chordata; class Amphibia; order Anura; family Bufonidae; genus Bufo; species Bufo gargarizans. The sequence goes on from NC_058083.1 coordinate 320,090,483, forward strand.
TGTTGATACTCGAATTGAACTATTACTGAGAGGAACAAGCAAACAGAATGAGCAAAACCTTTGCGGGTATCTTGTAAGAACAATAAAAGGCTGAATGTGTTTGCGGATTCGTCTCGTGTCTAAGTGATGACGGCGATGTTTAACAATGAGAGGGGCCAAATTCATTCACAGCAAAGGAACTAACCAGATGTAGGGAGTAGGAAGTATGCAGACCTGGAAGCTGGCTTCTATCTGGATAGCAAACAGCTGCTTGCTGGGGCTGCTGTATAGGAACAGTTCCCCTTTACAGCCTGTATATGATGTAGGTGCATTGTATGTAGACTTAGGGCTTTTATTTTGTTTATTGTACATTCGAAAATGTCTCTTCAGACCATGCTGGAGACAGGAAGATCTCTTCCATTTAGTATTTATTGCATAACAATATTTTAATATTGTATTTTCCACATTTGTATGAAAAAAATTATATATATACTGTATATATGAAGAAAATGGATAAAATCCAGCTTCCCATAAAAACGGTGGCTTTATTTCTTCAGCGGTAAAAGCATATACATGGACACCACGGTCTACAATAAAAGTAAACTGTCTTGCAGATATGGATGAGGATTACAGCACAAGTGGAACCAGCTTGGACTGCCTCTTTTCTTTTTGTGGATGCTTTCCATGTTGTATATTACTGTTTCATGTCAGTAAATGTTGGAGTGCTTTATTTCGGAATGTTTTATGTCATCTTTCCATCATTAGTATTATTATTATTCAAAAATTCTTTCCATATAATGGGGAGATAGGGATGGGATGCTATATCTTTATATAACAGAATTATTATTCTTTATATTCTTTATATTTTTATTACATCATTAAATGGTTATGGATGTTGCATATAATGTCTGCATGCTGAATTTTCGGTATGGGTCTGATATGGAGCTCTGTTGTCTGTTGTATGTTGAGACAGATTGACATGCCATTTTGTATACAAGGATTCTTTTATTACTCTTCTTATCTTAGTATTGGATCTGTGGTTTGACGCAGCAGTGTTTGATGTCTGTAGTACAGATACCGAGCGGCTGTGTTGACCCTGGTTTGGATGCAGTGGAAGCTGCACCAAACCTTGTGGAAATCCAGGGTCATAATATTGATGTAGAATCTCAACCCTGTTCCCTCTACAGTGGGATGCGAAAGTTTGGGCAACCTTGTTAATCGTCATGATTTTCCTGTATAAATCGTTGGTTGTTACGATAAAAAATGTCAGATAAATATATCATATAGGAGACACACACAGTGATATTTGAGAAGTGAAATGAAGTTTATTGGATTTACAGAAAGTGTGCTATAATTGTTTAAACATAATTAGGCAGGTGCATAAATTCTGGCACTGTTGTCATTTTATTGATTCCAAAACCTTTAGAACTAATTATTGGAACTCAAATTGGCTTGGTAAGCTCAGTGACCCCTGACCTACATACACAGGTGAATCCAATTATGAGAAAGAGCATTTAAGGGGGTCAATTGTAAGTTTCCCTCCTCTTCTAATTTTCTCTGAAGAGTAGCAACATGGGGGTCTCAAAACAACTCTCAAATGACCTGAAGACAAAGATTGTTCACCATCATGGTTTAGGGGAAGGATACAGAAAGCTGTCTCAGAGATTTCAGCTGTCTGTTTCCACAGTTAGGAACATATTGAGGAAATGGAAGACCACAGGCTCAGTTCAAGTTAAGGCTCGAAGTGGCAGACCAAGAAAAATCTCGGATAGACAGAAGCAACGAATGGTGAGAACAGTCAGAGTCAACCCACAGACCAGCACCGAAGACCTACAACATCATCTTGCTGCAGATGGAGTCACTGTGCATCGTTCAACCATTCGGTGCACTTTACACAAGGAGATGCTGTATGCGAGAGTGATGCAGAGGAAGCCTTTCTCCGCCCACAGCACAAAAAGTTCCGCTTGAGGTGGGCTAAAGCACATTTGGACAAGCCATTTTGGAATAAGGTGCTGTGGACTGATGAAGCTAAAATTGAGTTATTTGGCCATAACAAGGAGCATTATGCATGGAGGAAAAAGAACACAGCATTCCAAGAAAAACACCTTCTACCTACAGTAAAATCTGGTGGTGGTTCCATCATGCTGTGGGGCTGTGTGGCCAGTGCAGGGACTGGGAATCTTGTCAAAGTTGAGGGATGCATGGATTCCACTCAGTATCAGAAGATTCTGGAGACCAATGTCCAGGAATCAGTGACAAAGCTGAAGCTGCGCCGGGGCTGAATCTTTCAACAAGACAACGACCCTAAACACTGCTCAAAATCCACTGAGGCATTTATGCAGAGGAACAAGTATAACATTCTGGAATTGTCATCTCAGTCCCCAGACCTGAATATAATTGAAAATCTGTTGTGTGACTTAAAAAGAGCTGTCCATGCTCGGAAGCCATCAAACCTGAATGAACTAAAGAGGTTTTGTAAAGAGGAATGGTCCAAAATACCTTCAACCAGAATCCAGACTCTCATTGGAACCTACAGGAAGCGTTTAGAGGCTGTAATTTCTGCAAAAGGAGGATCTACTAAATATTGATTTCATTTCATTTTTGTGGTGCCCAAATGTATGCACCTGCCTAATTTTGTTTAAACAATTATAGCACACTTTCTGTAAATCCAATAAACTTCATTTCACTTCTCAAATATCACTGTGTGTGTCTCCTATATGATATATTTAACTGACATTTTTTTATCGTAACAACCAACGATTTATACAGGAAAATCATGACGATTAACAAGGTTGCCCAAACTTTCGCATCCCACTGTATATACTATACTAGTATTATCTATAATATTTTGTTTGTAAGATGGCAAGATATACATATTCTTCCAATGTACAATCATTGTGATATATATATATATATATATATATATATATATATATATCATTTTCAGCTAGTTGGTCGCATCACTGCAAGTTTGTGTTTCACTGTGTATTTCAGTCATCATGCGATCATGTGACCACGATGCTAGGTACCCGCTTGCGGTTCATTGTGCGTTCCAACTATGTGTTCCAATCATGTGACCTGCCGTCGCTTAGTTTGGGTTGCAGAATGCACGCTTCTTTTACAAACAGTCCTTAGACATGCGCAGTCTGTAACTTGAGATGCCAAGCACATGTGTACCGGATCCATGCTGGTCAGTGCTCCTCCTTATTCATTTATGTTTTTAATTCTGCACCTTAGTAATCACAACTGTGTTATGTTTTTAATTATAATCAATTATGTATGTGTTATGGATATACATATATTATTATGATTTTTATCTTTTTTGGATTTTATATATTTATTCACTATGGCACTTGGTGTTACTAGGTCATTTTTGTGTCTAAATTATGTATATATTTCCACTTATTTATTAATTGTATTTGATGATCAATTATCATGAAGCTGCATTTATATTTTCACTTGGCACCATTGTATCTTTGAAAGGTCCCATTGAGAGGACTGAAATGTTGCTATCTGGTGATTAAACAAATACTTTCTTCTTTTGGAAGGGCCGTGGAGTTTATTTTTATTATGGTTTTTTTGGTTGGTGGATCGCCTCTTCAGCCGCTGGCACTCTGCATTTACTTAAATATTTTTGTGCTGCCCATAACATTTTCTTTCTTCTTCTCTCTCTCTCTCTATATATACGGTATATATATATATTAGCTGAAGGACCCGGCTTTGCTCGGGTATATTTAATCTATTTCATTTAATGTTTGTGTGTGTCGTTAAAAGATATCAACATTATCCACTATAAGGCCTTATGTAAACGGCCGTTGTTTTGGTCCACATCTGAGCCACAGTTTTTGCGGTTTGGATGCGGACCTATTCATTTTAATGGGGCCGCAAAAGATGCAGACAGCACTCCGTTGCTCCGTTCCGTGGCCCCGCAAAAAAAATATAACCTGTCCTATTCTTGTCCGTTTTGCGAACAAGAATAGACAGTTATATCGATGTCTGTCTGTGCTGTTACACAAATTGCGGAACGCACACGGACGCCATCCGTGTTTTGCAGATCTGCAATTTGCGGACTGCAAAACTCACAACGGTCGTGTGCATGTAGCCTAACGGTGACATCTTCAGCACCCCACCCCCAAAACAGTGACCTCCACAGCCCTCCACCCCTTAACACTGACCCCCCCACAGTGCCCTGTCCCTTAAAATTGGACCTTCACCGAAGCCCACCCCCTTAACTTTGACCTTTACAGCAGCCTTTCCCTTTAACAGTGACTTTCACAGCATACCACCTCCTTGACAGTGACCTCCACAGGGGCCCGCCCCCTTAACAGTGGCCTTTACTGGATCGGGGGAGTGTCCTTTTGAACAGCTCACTCTAAGACAGCAGCACTTTACTGTCTAAGTCTGAGCTGCAGGAAGAAAGTCACCCTCCCTCCCACCTCTGCAGGTGACAGAAGTTAATTTTAGCTTCATTTTTTCAATCCCTGTCGGCTGAGGAGTGAAGGGGGCGTGACCTAACCAGATCGGGGAGTGGCTTAGCGCGACCTAGAAGTTGATTTTTAACTGGAATTTTTCAATCTCAGCCGGCTGAGAAGTGGCAGGGGGCGTGGCCTAATTGGATCAGGGGCGTGTCCTTTTGAACAGCTCACTCTAAGGGCCCATTCACATGTCCATAGAATGGGTCCAAATCTGTTGCGCAATTATGCAGAACGGGTGCGGACCCATTCATTCTGTGCTGTCGGCATCCGCATTTCCGGAGCGCGGCCCTGATCTTCCGGTCCACAGCTCCAGAAAGAAAATAGAAGATGTCCTATTGTTCACAATTGCGGACAAGAATAGGCATTTCTATGGGGGTGCCGGCCGGGTGCAATTTGCTGATCCGCAATGCACTACGGATGTCTGAATGGAGCCTAAGACAGCAGCACTGTGCTGTCTGAGTGTGAGCTGCAGGGAGAAAGTGACCCTCCCTTCCACCCATGCAGCTGACAGGCAGGGGGCGTGGCCTAATTGGATCAGGGGCGTGTCCTTTTGAACAGCTCACTCTAAGGGCCCATTCACATGTCCATAGAATGGGTCCAAATCTGTTGCGCAATTATGCAGAACGGGTGCGGACCCATTCATTCTGTGCTGTCGGCATCCGCATTTCCGGAGCGCGGCCCTGATCTTCCGGTCCACAGCTCCAGAAAGAAAATAGAAGATGTCCTATTGTTCACAATTGCGGACAAGAATAGGCATTTCTATGGGGGTGCCGGCCGGGTGCAATTTGCTGATCCGCAATGCACTACGGATGTCTGAATGGAGCCTAAGACAGCAGCACTGTGCTGTCTGAGTGTGAGCTGCAGGGAGAAAGTGACCCTCCCTTCCACCCATGCAGCTGACAGAAGTTGATTTTTACCTTCATTTTTTTCAATCCCTGTCGGCTCAGGAGTGGGATGGGGTGTGGCCTAAACAGATCAGGGGTGTGGCTTAGTGGGACCTGGGGGCAGGGTTTTAAGTCTTTTGAGGGTGGACACATTGTGGCAAGGGGCATGTCTGGGCTCCTTCCTGCAAGAGTGACGCCCCTCTGGGCTCCTTACTGGCTCATTTGCGTACCAAATAAACTGGATTCAGCTTCTATTGGCTGATAAGGGTCATGCGTGCAAGCTTCTATTGGCTAATGCATTTTTTTGGGGAATATCTCAGGAATAGTTTGTCCTAGAGAGCTGAGACCTGATTTAAAACCTTCCCAGGCGCCTGATGTACCTGTGTGCCAAATTTCGTTATTGTAAATGCGACGGTGCGGATTCCTTATCGGACATACACACACACTGTACATACACTCAGCTTTATATATTTTATATATATATATATATATATATTTATATATATATTAGCTACTATATGTTTTTTCACAATTTACTGTGAAATTGAGGGTTTTTGTATCGTCATAATGTATGTTCAGTTTTGTAGAAAATTGTGCCCTGGGAAACAAGCAGTGTAGTTTGTCTTTTAGTGCTAAAATAATGATTAAATAGTGAATGTTTTAATGCAAAACTCCTTGGTGGACTATAAAGTTTCTGCTGGTAATGGTTAACAGTCCGGACTGTCCCAGGATCTGGTCTACCAAAGGGATTTGCTTTGAAAATTGCCTTTTTGATCATTTTTTATTTTTTTCAAATTGAATTTTTTTTTTTTTATGGTATTCTCCGTGGGGGTTAAATGATGTGAGAATTGTAAAGTTCTGGTCGTTCCAGGCAAGGCAATTTAATGTAATAAAATATTTTTGAAAAGTAAGAAAGTTGCATATTTTGTTTTTCATTTTACATTACATTACAATGTGTCTGAGATTCATTACCCGGTTATTCTGACACATATCCCAAATTCCTTTATATCTGCAAATGCATGTTCCAAGAAATACATAATATATCTGTAATGTCTGTGAAGAGCTTTTGCAAAACGCTGGATGTATCTACATGGCCTGCATGATGACAGATTACTGTCCCCCGATAGCTGGACATTACTTAATGATGGACATCACTTATAGATTTGCTGAGCAGGGAAGATGAGTATAAGGCCTCTTTCACACTACAGTTTTTTGCGTTCCGTATACGGTCCGTTTTTTGCGTTCCGTATACGGTCCGTATACGGAACCATTCATTTCAATGGTTCCGCAAAAAAACGGAATGTGTTCCGTATGCATTCCGTTTCCGTATTTCCGTTTTTCCGTTCCGTTGAAAAGATAGAACATGTCCTATATTTGGCCGAGAATCACAGTCCGTGGCTCCATTCAAGTCAATGGGGCCGCAAAAAAAACGGAACACATACGGAAATGCATCCGTATGTCTTCCGTATCCGTTCCGTTTTTTGCGGAACCATCAATTGAAAATGTTATGCCCAGCCCAATTTTTAATATGAAATTACTGTATACTGTATTTGCCATACGGAAAAACGGAACGGAACAACGGAACGGAAACGGAACCACAACGGAAGCAAAAAACGGAACAACGGATCCGTGAAAAACGGAACGCAAAACACTGAATGCAACATACTGTAGTGTGAAAGAGGCCTAAATGTGGAGAGGCAAACACTGAACCTTCTCATGTAAACTGAAAACGATGACATACTTTTCATAGCAATGCTACAGAATTTGGCAAAAATTAAGAGAAGTTGCTCCTTATCCAAATGCTAGTTACTTTTTTGTGAAGTAGGCATTTATCCAATCATTACACAATATTCAACATTAGTCATAAGTAAGGCATATATTGTCTGTCTTGGAGGTTTCCTTACATGGGCTTAATTGATAAAAAAAAAAAAAAACGACACTTCCACCTTTTAAAGGGATTGTGCAGCCAGTATACATTGATGGGCATTTTTTAACCCTTTACCAATATCCACTGTACATGTATGGCAGAAGTCAAGTCTTTAATGATGGCACTCATCCAGGAGCTGAGTGGGTGCCATAGCAAGCAGAAGACTGCTGTTTCTGGTCATGGACATTTAACTCCTCAGATGAAGTACCCAATTGGAAACATGGCATCTGAGGTTTTTTTTTACCAGCCTGTTAGCCTGATGTGGGTAACTGAACACCTCCCTCTCCCACAATGAGATTGAGGAAGCCATTTGGTTGCTATGGCAGGCTTAAGGCTGGGTTCACACGGGCGTGTCCGGATTAGGTCCGGATGCGTCCCGGTGTATTGCGGCAAACCCGCGCGATTGGGTACGCAATTGCAGTCAGTTTTGACTGCGATTGCGTTCCGATGTTCAGTGTTTATCACGCGGGTGCAATGTGTTTTGCACTCGCGTGATAAAAAACCGACTGTGGTACCCAGACCCGAACTTCTTCACAGAAGTTCAGGTTTGGGTTAGTTGTAGTGTAGATTGTATTATTTTCCCTTATAACATGGTTATAAGGGAAAATAATAGCATTCTGAATACAGAATGCTTAGTACAAGGGCAATTGAGGGTTAAAAAATAAAAAATAAATTAACTCACCTTGTCCTCTTCATCGCGCAGTTCCCGGTCTCTTCTGATGAGCTGTCGGCTAAAGGACCTTTGGTGACGTCAGATCACATGCTCCAATCACATGGTACATCACCGTGGTGATGTACCATGTGATTGGAGCATGTGATCTGACGTCACCAAAGGTCCTTTAGCCGACAGCTCATCAGAAGAGACCGGGAACTGCGCGATGAAGAGGACAAGGTGAGTTAATTTATTTTTTATTTTTTTAACCCTCAATTGCCCTTGTACTAAGCATTCTGTATTCAGAATGCTATTATTTTCCCTTATAACCATGTTATAAGAGAAAATAATACAGTGAATAGACTGTCACCTAGCAACCATGAGTGAAAATCGCACCGCATCCGCACTTGCTTGCGGATGCTTGCGATTTTCACTCAGCCCCATTCATTTCTATGGGGCCTGTCCTGCGTTACAAACGCAGAATATAGAGCATGCTGCGATTTTAAAGCATTGCAGAAGTGATGCGTGAAAAAAATCGCTCATGTGCACAGCCCCATAGAAATGAATGGTGCCGGATTCAGTGCGGGTGCAATACGTTCACCTACCGCATTGCACCCGCGCGGAAATCTCGCCCGTGTGAACTCAGCCTTATAGAAACAAAGCAATTTGTTCAAAGACTGCAACAGTAAACCATTGCAGCCTATGGTAGTAGTGATCTGGTGATCACATCACATGCTCAAGTCCTGAGGGGTAGGGAGGGGTTGGATGGAGAGTGGGGTTAAAAATAAAGTTTAAAAAAATAACCAAAATATATATTTTTTTATGGATCAGCAAGTCTGAACCCACTTTGCCAACCAACCAGTATGGTAAGGCATAGGACTACCCCTAAGAACATTATTCTGGTGCTCCCCTGGTAGTCACCCTTTAACCCCTTTACAGGGATCTGGCCTACGCTTCAGGGCACTCTGGTGCAGACACTGGAAGCTCAGGATACAGAAACTGCAGGAGCAGTCTAAATGGTCACTAAGGCTTAAATGCAGGTTACTAGATATGGACTGCACACCAATAGCGCAGATGAATGAAGACACAGAACAAACCGGCAGTCTGAGTGGTAGTCAAGACACAGGCGGACTAGGTACTTGAAGGGAAAACAAACAAGGCAGATGGACAGGTTAATTAAACATGAACAGAACTGACACTGAAACTGGAAGTTCAGGATCAGGAAGTGCAGGTACAGGGCTTGAGCACATTCTGGAAAAGACGCAGGCAAAACAGGAAAAGACGCAGGCAAAATGCAGGAGAATGACAGAAGCAATAGACTTTTGCTGATTACCAGGAACCTTAAAGGGGTTGTCTAACTTCAGCTAGTTGCTTTTATCATGTAGTGAAAGTTAATACAAGGCACTTACTAATGTATTGTGATTGTCCATATTGCCTCCCTTGCTGGCTTGATTAATTTTTCCATTACATGATACACTGCTTGTTTCCATGGTTATGACCTCCTGCAATCCATTAGAGGTGGTCGTGCTTGCACAGTATAGGAATTGCAGGGTGGTCGTAACCATGGAAACGAGAAGTGTATAATGTGATGGAAAAATGAATCCAGCCAGCAAAGGAAGCAATATGTATAATAACAATACATTAGTAGGCAACTTGAATTAAAGGGACACTGTCACCTAGATTTCACTTACTGGGCTATTAACCTCACCACATCAGTCTCCACGATTTACATTAAACTATAATAGTATTACTGCCCTGTGTCTTGTAATTTGTTTATAAAATCGCTTTTATTAATATGCTAATTACTTCAATAGGGAGCCCAAGGGGCTGTCCCTCCGGCCGTTGGAGCCCAGCCTTGCCCATTACTTCGGAGCCCAGCACCGCCCCACTGTTAATTTATTCACTCCTCTTCGCCGACATAATGTCAGCGCCCGTGCGGTGTCCTGGCATTGGCCTCACAGAACTCATTGCACATGTGCCAGCTTCGTTCGACCCGCTCCTGCTCCTCCGACCTCTGCCCTCCCGGCAAGTCTCGCCACTCCGCTCTTCCTTTCTGGGTCGAGCGAAGCTGGCACATGCGCAATGAGTTCTGTGAGGCCGATGCCAGGACACCGCGCGGGCACTGACATGTGTATCCAGGGCACATGCGCGGGATTATGGGCGCTGCACAAACATCACGTCGGCGAAGAGGAGTGAATTAATTAGCAGTGGCTCCGAAGTAATGGGCGCGGCTGGGCGCGGCTGGGCTCCAACGGCCGGAGGCACAGCCCCTTGGGCTCCTTATTGAGGTAATTTGCATATTAATACTAGTATATTTTAATGTAAATCACCTAACCCCTACCCATTGGATGGGGAAGGATTTGACCCTAAGGGGACAGAGGCTTGAGTATTAGGCAAAAGTATGGAGGCAGCAGCAAGATGAGTAGCCAATGTCTATGCCCACAGGGGAGAGCAGGGGAGATGGGGCCTAACACTCCATTTTGCATATAAAAATACATAACTAATAAAGAAAATAAACAAATTAATTAAAATATAAAAGCATTTATCCCATATGGAGAATGCTGCATTGAAAAAAAAACTCAAAATGGCCGAATCCCGGTAATTTAGTCGGATTGCCTCACATAAAAATAGAATAAAAATAGAATAAAAAGTGATCAAAAAGCCAAACAGACCCTCCAAATTGAAACACTAAAAACTACAGATCACCCTGCAAAAAACTGCCTTCATAACATGATGATGCAAAGAAAAATGTTTCTATTTAAGTAATAAATGATGGATTATAGCTATGACTGGGTGGTTAATGTACAGGGTTACAGTCTGTTTAGAAAGGATCGCCAAAACTGGAGAGGGGGAGGGGTTTGCCTTTATGTAAAGTCCTGCTAAAGCCCACACTCCGGGAAGATATAAGTGAAGGGACATGAACATGTGGAGTCACTGTGGGTAGAAATACATAGAGGCAAAAACAATAATGAATCACTAATAGGAGTTTATTATAAACCACCTACCCACCTTAACGAGAGATAGATGAAGCGGCAAATCATAATAAGGTGGTTATTATAGGGGACTTCAACTACCCAGATATAGGCTGGGAAACTGAAACTTGTATATCTCATAAAGGAAACAGGTTCTTGGCAATAACCAAAGACTCCATTTGCCTCTATACTGCACCCGCACCCCTGTCTACCGGAGTCATTCCCCACAATATATAGCAGTAGAAATCCACGGCACACCTCTGGTATATAGTGAAAACAATGTGTCTTTATTTACACATGTCACAGCAGTTTCTCAAGCCAAGGGAATTATAACAGTGCAAATTGATCAATCAGTGCCCAATAAATACTTCATTTATGTCATTTCATCACTTTCCAACTTTTCACATGATTAAATATGCATTCAGTGCTCAAACATGATTCAATTAAAATGGTGCATATATTCCACAATCTCCTTACCATCTATGTGTACTTCATCTAATGTGAGGCATAATTACATTGTTGTAATGTGAGTCATAATATCTATATACACTCACCTAAAGAATTATTAGGAACACCATACTATTACGGTGTTGGACCCCCTTTTGCCTTCAGAACTGCCTTAATTCTACGTGGCATTGATTCAACAAGGTGCTGATAGCATTCTTTAGAAGTGTTGGCCCATATTGATAGGATAGCATCTTGCAGTTGATGGAGATTTGAGGGATGCACATCCAGGGCACCAAGCTCCCGTTCCACCACATCCCAAAGATGCTCTATTGGGTTGAGATCTGGTGACTGTGGGGGCCATTTTAGTACAGTGAACTCATTGTCATGTTCAAGAAACCAATTTGAAATTATTCGATCTTTGTGACGTGGTGCATTATCCTGCTGGAAGTAGCCATCAGAGGATGGGTACATGGTGGTCATGAAGGGATGGACATGGTCAGAAACAATGCCCAGGTAGCCCATGGCATTTAAACGGTGGCCAATTGGCACTAAGGGGCCTAAAGTGTGCCCAGAAAACATCCCCCACACCATTACACCACCACCACCAGCCTGCACAGTGGTAACAAGGCATGATGGATACATGTTCTCATTCTGTTTACGCCAAATTCGGACTCTACCATTTGAATGTCTCAACAGAAATTGAGACTCATCAGACCAGGCAACATTTTTCCAGTCTTCAACAGTCTAATTTTGGTGAGCTTGTGCAAATTGTAGCCTCTTTTTCCTATTTGTAGTGGAGATGAGTGGTACCCGGTGGGGTCTTCTGCTGTTGTAGCCCATCCGCCTCAAGGTTGTGCGTGTTGTGGCTTCACAAATGCTTTGCTGCATACCTCAGTTGTAACGAGTGGTTATTTCAGTAAACGTTGATCTTCTATCAGCTTGAATCAGTCGGCCCATTTTCCTCTGACCTCTAGCATCAACAAGGCATTTTCGCCCACAGGCCTGCCGCATACTGGATGTTTTTCCCTTTTCACACCATTCTTTGTAAACCCTAGAAATGGTTGTGCGTGAAAATCCCAGTAACTGAGCAGTTTGTGAAATACTCAGACCGGTCCGTCTGGCACCAACAACCATGCCACGCTCAAAATTGCTTAAATCACCTTTCTTTCCCATTCTGACATTCAGTTTGGAGTTCAGGAGATTGTCTTGACCAGGACCACAACCCTATATGCATTGAAGCAACTGCCATGTGATTGGTTGACTAGATAATCGCATTAACGAGAAATAGAAGAGGTGTTCCTAATAATTCTTTAGGTGAGTGTATATCCATGAACCCTAAAGTACATTATGTGCATGTTAAAAACATAAAAAAGGTCTTGGCTGTATAGCATACAACGTAATAGAAGGAGATCATAGTCACCTTGCTAACATGAAGCAGGCACATGAGCGCAGCGCCAAGGCCTCGGCGGCGTCCTCCCTTGAATGAGCATGCTCCAGTTCTTATTGCCACCACCCCTGCAGATAGCGGTCTCCATCTTGTTTAAGGGCAAGGGAATGGGCAATATTGTAATCATCCTCATGAAATTTATATATATCCTATATGGCTATGTTTAATATATAGATATACAAATCGCAATGCCAGATAGTTATCTAGATCGCGCTAGGGCCGCTATCCCTCAAGGTCAACGGTCAAAAATATTGCAGTCCACAGATCCATTAGGCATTACTCTGTTATTAACCCCTCAGAGGCTTTTATTTTAGCAGTATATTGTGACACATGAATCACTTTAATCAATTATAGGGACATATACTTTTATATTACAATGTGGGCCATAACATCCTTCCTGCACGATGCATATCTTCAATGCTACAAAAATGAACATAAATAAAAATGTTATGTTAAACTACCAAATAATAATTACCCAACAGGATATTGTACTATACTGTATCACTATAATCCACTAGCCCTAATAACAGTATACTGTAAATTTTTTAGGGTCTATGTATGGGGTGTACTAACTCCTCATATCGACTGTAACCATAAAATCAACATTAAGACCTTTAGGTTTCAGGGTATTTAAACGGAATATCCATCTCAGTTCATTTTTCTTTAAATAAGATAATCTATCTCCCCCTGTTGTTGGCATTACTTGATCCAGAATCATAACCCTTAAATTATTTTCTTTATGCTTCATGTCCACAAAATGTTTTGACACTGGTAAATCCTTTCTCTTGTTTCTAATGGTCTGTCTATGGTTGTTCAATCTAGTTTTCATGTCACAGGTGGTTTCCCCCACATACAATAGTTTGCAGGGACACCATAATACATATATGACCCATGTAGAGTCACAAGTGAGATACTGTTTGATTTCAAATCTCATGTCCGTGACTGGGTGTATAAAAACTGAACCTTTGTGCATTAGTTTACAGTTCACACACCATAGGCACAGTAAACAACCCGTGCGTTTGGGTTTAAGAAATGTTTGTACCTTACCTCCCCTACTGGGTACATCTGATTTAACAATTCTATCCTTGATACTTCTTGATCTTGACATAATTGGGGAATCTTTGAAGGCAGCTATTCCAGGGTAGCTGTTCCTCAATGTACCCCAATGTTTCCTTAATATTTGTTCAATCGATGGACTCAACTCTTTATATTTTGTTACAAATGGTAGTCTATCACTTTTCTTTTACTTTTCCTAGTACACGGTTTTAATAAATTTTGCCTCGGGATCTGTTTGGCTCTATTGGTTTGTCTATGTACGAGATTCCTAGGATATCTGCAGTATGCCAGACCAACAGGGGAATTATATGTGAGGTCACGGTGTGAGCAATAGGTGGGCCGAGGTAAATACAGTTCTGGTTACTCACGGTTATGTCGTCCCTGGGCAGGCCTGAACAAGTGATGAGGAGAATGGCACAAGGATTCTCTGAGGCACACTCTGGTGTAAGGGACACAGGCCAGATGGTGGTTCGAGGTGCCCTTGATAGTCTGTATTAATGTGCCTATGGCAAGGTCCCTTGTAGTTGTGACGCCAGTACCTTTTAAGGTGGTACAACCATTTACTGTAGTGTTAACTTAGGAATTGGAGACTGAGACCAGGATGGTGCAATCCAACTTATAACTTTTACTGAAAGTTGCTCCTGGTAATGATTACATCCAAGTATAAAACAGTCTCTAGTACATCCAGATATAAAATACAGTCTCTCATACATACGGGGGTAGGATATTGTAAGTCCTCAGACAAAACAGGCTCTTTTTCTTTAATATAAATATGAAAAGCTACTGCTTCAGACTAGGCTTTTGAAGTATAAAAGTCTTAGACTGGTATTAACTCTTGCCTTATTCTAACCTGAATTAAAAGGTGGTTTTCAGAAACCTTGAAACTATATTTCCAGTGGTTTTCTGACAGTTGGCCTAACTTCCCTCAGAGTTTAAACTGGAGGTGTGGATGCCGGAAGCTGTGTCCTACACCTAATTGCAAAGGTGCCTGGGAAGCCTTTGAGTATGGCCGTTTGCTATCCTTTGACTTAAAAAAATATTTACTAGTCCCATTGAATACTTGCTGTTGCAGCTTGTCACTGGTCACCCCGGAGGAGTGAGCTGTAGAAGTAGATTTCTCACCTTTGGGCTGAATCTTGTAGCCTTTAACCCTGGACCGTGGAGCCAACAGGGAGAGAGCACAGAGGCAGGAGGCCTCCCTACAGCAGGCAGCTACATCATGGCTGCTCTCTGACTAAGCTTTACTCTACTCTGCTAACTTGGGCCTGAGCTAAGCTATATATACATTGTAACCCCATCTAGTGGAGAAACTAGTGTAGTACACCCTAACTATGCCTGTGTAAAGGATCTTACATGTAAAATCACATTGTGACATGGGAGAATATGGCTTGAGATGCATACAGGCATAATATATGACAATAAAACACAATAAAATTAGTTTGCGGTACCCACGATCACGTAGTGGGACACTGCATATCCCCTTGACACAAAAGAATCCTCCATCTCTCTCAAAGCTTTATCTGCATTATCATTCACATCCACAAGTCTCCCAACTCTCAGCATCTGACTAAATAGTAGTGAATTCACCATTCTCCTCAGATGACAACTAGTAAAATGTAATAATGTGTTTTTGTCCGTTTTTTTGACATTCAAATCAGTATATAAGGTATCCTTGTCAATATATACCTGTGTGTCCCAAAATTTCATCCTCTGCATTGAAATCATCAAGGTAAACTTGATTTGTTTAAGTATTCCTGAAACTCAGTAAGTGTATCAAACGTATCAGTCCAAATAAGGAAAATATCGTCGATGTATCTCCATCATGACAGAACATGTCTGAAATGGGGAGACACATAGACGAAACGATCCTCCAGTGAAAGTACGTAGATATTTGCATAAGTGGGCGTGACAGTCGAACCCATTGCCGCGCCCACTTTCTGCAAATAAAATTTGCCCTGAAACGTAAAATAGTTACGAGTTAATGCCAACTCGAGGAGATCCAATATGAATCTTTTTGTATCTTTTGTCTAAATAGATTGTTCACTGACCCTTTCTACAGCTTGCAAGCCCCTAACGTGATTAATGGAGGTGTATAGCGAAACAATGTCGAATGAGACTAAAATAGCCCCCGATGGTACTTTAATCTCTTTTATTTTTGACTAAAAATCACTAGTGTCTCTAATATATGATTTAGCTCCTGTGGCGTACTAGTGTAACACTTTATCCAGAAAGATAGCAATATTGGACAGGAAAGAATTCCTGCTGGGTATTATTGGACGTCCCAGAGAATCATCCAACCTTTTATGAATTTTAGGCAGTACATATATCAATGGAGTCACTGGGGATGTAATTGTCAAATACTCCTTCAGCTGTTTATCAATAATTTTCAACTCCTCTGCCATAGTCAATAGCCCATCTATGTCTCTAGCTATAGAAAATCTTTGATCACTATCAACTTGTTCATAAGTATCTCCATCATTAAATTGTCTAAGAATCTCCCCAGTTTATTTGTAGGTGTCCATCACCACAATTCCACCATCCTTATCCGCAGGCTTGATGGTGAGATCAGGGTTATTAGACAGGTTGTCCAAAGCCATCAATTCCCTAGTTGTAATATTGGGTCTCTGTATTCTACCACATTGATCCATCTGTCGCAACACAGACATATCACCTTTTACTGCATCAATGAATGCTTTTATAGCATGTGAATTTACCATAGGAACAAAATCACTTTCAAATGCAAATTAAATTGTTTCAGCGTCAGAGTAGTATACTGTGATTGGGGAATCACTCCCTCCTCAGAACCACTGGAGTTGGAGTCGAACCACACCCTCAGCTTAAGATTTATGAAGAAGCGGTTCAAGTCCAACTCCAGCTGGAACCAGTCCATCCCCACCTGTGGACAAAAAGATAAACCCTTGTTTAACACACTCAACTCATATTCATCCAGTACATGTGAATAAATATTTACCACCATATTAGAGTCTACTTTTTCTTGTTGGTGTACTGTATTTTGGAATTGTAGTTATTATGTAATATGTAATTAAGTAATTATGCCTCACATTAGATGATGTACACATAGATGGTAAGGAGATTGTGGAATATATGCACCATTTTAATTGAATCATGATTGAGCACTGAATGCATATGTAATCATGTGAAAAGTTGGAAAGTGATGAAATGACACACGTGAAGTATTTATTGGGCACTGATTAATCAATTGAGAGTGATATAAGTATATGCATTTGCACTGTTGTATTTCACTTGGCTTGAGAAAGGTTCCGTGAGGGGACCAAAACGTTGCTGCTGTGTGAATAAAGACACATTTTCTTCACTCTATACAGAGGTGTGCCGTGGATTTCTACTGCTATTTATACACCCGAAATCAAGAGTTGAACGCTGCAACCGGAATATTCTTTGGAGATGTGCTGCCTAGTGTTGGACGAGCATGTTCGGCCGAACAACGCGTGTGCTCGAATGTCATGCTCGAGTCCCCTCCCCTCACGTTTGTTGGCTGCTACGCAGCCAATAAATGTGCGGGGAAGTACTGTCACTCACTGTAATGCCGTAACCATGTTGGTTACTGGCATTACAGTGATTGTCTGGCCGGAACGCGTCACCGGTTGCTATATGGCTCAGTCCTAGTCAAGGCGAGCTGCAGCAGAAGGGACAGATAGTGTAGGGACAGGATTTTATTTATTTTTTTAGGCTAGTGCTAGAGACCCAAAAGTCCTTTTTTAAGGACTATTGTTTTGACTTAATAGGATGGAAGATAATTTCAGTCATCCACTAAACCTTCCCTACTAACTACCCTTCCCCAATAAGACACAGGAATACCTACTTGGATAAAGAGGCCTACTCGGCCCAATTTATTAAACATTTACATAATTCACCAAATAATAAAACACAGAAAACATATCAAAAGCATATCAAAATACATGACAACATTCCAAACTTTGAAATACTAATAGGATCCTAGAAGGCAACAAGGCAAGCCATTCTCCTCACTCTTCCCTCCATTTTCATACCACCTTACCCTTGGCCGCGGTCACCGACCCAAGGGCACGAATCCGCCAATTCTAATTCCATCTACCCCTGTGGCCCATTTTGCCAAACAGGGGCCCCAACCACCAGCTTACCGATCCTCATGCGATGCACGCTCCAACTTGTCATGCACCTATTAAGCCTTGAATTGCCTTCCAGGACCCTCCGGTTAACCTGCCACCAACGACCTTAGGTGAAACCTCACCTATGGGCGTCCTGCCACACCCTCAAAGCTGTCTCCAATCCCTCCTGAAGCCCCAGGGCCCACATGTCGATACCCACATCATTGAGATGAACCCCGTCATCCCTAAGGAACTGAGGCGAAGCCGCCTCCAATTCTCGGTGACGCACCACTATGCCGCCATGCCGCCGCACAAAGCGGCCCACCTCCTTATTCAGCTTCGCCCTAGCCTTATTAATCCGGACAACCGACCGCGCCAAGCGCCAAACCCTCCGAGCAACCACCTCCGACCACACCACCAACAGCCCCGGAAAATCACACCACAACCGCAACAAATCCAACTTTATATCCCGAATCACTGCCCTAGAACTACGCACCCCCAAGTCATTGCCCCCCACATGCAAAACCAAAATATCCGGTGCCCTGTCCAAAGCAACTGACGCATGGAATTCTTGAAGAACCCGTCCCCATAACAACCCCCGCAAACCAATCCACCGAATTTGCAACTCATCTGGTAGAAAACCCAACTGCCTGCCGTTCCTTCTCACATCCGCACGCATGGCTCCCCAATGAACGTAGGAATGTCCAAGAATCCACGCCAAACACGGTGAAGCACCTAAAAAACAAGACGATCAGACTTGCCGACTAGAAAACAACATGACAAATGCCAACAATCACAACCACAGGTTACAACAGGTGAGGACGAATATACGAACGATAACACGCAGATTCCCACCTCCCTATCCGCTTGAAAGCTTCCTCGCCCAAACCCCACCTAGCCGCCTCAGTCGCCGCGCCAATCCTGAAAGAATGAGACGCAAACTCCAGAGCAGGGAAACCCGCGGCCGACAAACATTTCCGAAA
Organism: Bufo gargarizans; assembly: GCF_014858855.1. Taxonomy (NCBI): domain Eukaryota; kingdom Metazoa; phylum Chordata; class Amphibia; order Anura; family Bufonidae; genus Bufo; species Bufo gargarizans. The sequence continues at coordinate 320,109,411 of NC_058083.1, forward strand.
AACAGCCACATATTGAAAACGAGACAATGCCGAACCATCCCTATGCATCAATAAAGATCCCGGAACATCAGGCCGAACCCGCAAAAATTCCTCCACACACGTCAACAGACACAAAACCGACCCCCTCAATGCACGCAACACAATCCTCACCCCTTTGCCCCCCTGGTCAGTCTTAGACCTGCGCAACACGCAACACAGCCCATCCTCACAAAAGGAAATGTCTTTGCGTAACAAACCGCCCCCTAACAACCGACTCCTAGACACCAACTACGAGACCCGAAAAGCACCAAAAAAAGCCAAAGAAAAAGCAGCTCTAAACAAACTCACTTCAAAAACAGACGAACACACCACCCCCGCCTGTTCCCACAACTTCTGCAACACCGCAAATGAAACCGGACGACGGGCATCCAGCCTCGTAACACTACGCCGGTACCCTTTTAAAGCCTGCCGCACCAAAAAACTCCTAGACACATCCGGCTGACCCCGCAAGCGCAACCAAAAAGCCACTGCTGCCACCCGCTTAGAGGCTACCGAAAAAGACACGCCCGAACTGAACGACACCCCCACATAATACAACAATAAGGAGTGAAAATCCTCCAACTCCCCACAGCCACCCACTTGCTCGATTAACCTCTCCCACTGAGACCACACAGACGCATATGCCGACCACGTACCCCTACTCACAGACCGCCCGATCAAATCTGAGGAGACCCCAAGGCCACGCTCCAGAGCCACTGAGGACAAGAAAGACCCTCCGCCTCCGCGTCCGGCACCAGCCTGCGAAAACGATCCCACTGAAACCGAGAAAGTGAGTCAGCAATAGAATTTTCAACACCAGGAACATGCACAGCTACAAAACAGGCATTCAGCCGCAAACCCCGCAGAACCAAATGACGCAGCAAACGCAACACTGGAGGGGAATTAGCCGACTGCCTATTAACCGCCTGCACAACGCTCAAATTATCGCACCAAAATCGCACTCGTTTGTTCAAGAGCAGATCCCCCCACAATTCCGTAGCCAACACGATTGGGAACAATTCCAACAAAGCTAAATTGCCCAATAAACCCGCCGCTCTCCACTCCTCAGGCCAAGGACCCGCACACCACTGCCCCTGGCAAAATGCTCCATAACCACATGACCCTGACGCATCAGTAAAGAGTTCCAAATCAGCATTAGACACAGGGCCTTCCATCCACACCGACCGACCATTGAACTCGCCCAAAAAACGCTCCCAAACCGCCAAATCCGCCCTCACATCAGCTGACAAACGCAAGAAATGAAAAGGCACCGAGACACCCGCCGTAGCCATGGCCAAGCGTCTACAAAAAACACGACCCATTGGTAGGATTCTACAAGCAAAATTCAACTTGCCTAATACGGACTGCACCCGCCGCAACTGTACCTTCCTAGCCCTTCTCAGAAAAACCACCTCACACAACAAGTCCGCCACCTTATCCTCAGGCAAGCGACATTCCATCGCCACACTATCGATCACAATCCCCAAAAACTTGACCGTCGTAGCCGGCCCTTCAGTCTTTTCAGACGCCAACGGCACACCAAACTTGGCCGCCACCCGCTCCATCGTCCGCAACAACATCGAGCAAACCCTGGACCCTGCCGGTCCCAAAAATAAAAAATCGTCAAGGTAATGCAACACCGAAGTCCAACCCGCTTCCTGCTTAACTACCCACTCCAAAAAGGAGCTAAACGTCTCAAACAGCGAACATGAAATAGCGCAACCCATCGGCAAGCAACAATCAACATAAAACTGTCCCTCCCACTTAAAACCCAGCAAATGAAAACTATCCGGATGAATGGGCAACAAACGAAACGGAGCCTCAATATCCGTTTTCGCCAACAAAGCCCCTTGACCGAAGCGACGTACCCACCGTACCGCCTCATCAAAAGACGTATACGACACCGAACATAACTCCTCGCTAATACCATCATTGACTGAACCCCCCGCGGGAAACGACAGGTGATGAATAAGCCTGAACTTGCCCGGCTCCTTCTTAGGGACCAACCCGAGAGGGGACACCCACAAATCCGGCAAAGGACATTCAGAAAACGGGCCAGCAATTCTCCCCGCAGCCACCTCCTTACCAATCTTCTCCGCAACCACCTCCGGTCGCCGCAAGGCAGAAGACAAATTGCGAGTCGCCACCTCAACCCGAACTGAAGCACACGGGATTACAAAACCGTCCCTAAAACCCCTCAACAACAACTCCGCAGCCTCCCTATTTGGGTATATCTTTAGCCACGGCACCATCTCTGCTACCATCACGGGAGTCGCCCCCCTTGTGCGCAACTTCAAACCCTCTGCCCTTCCCGTGCTTAAAACACCGAGACAGACTGTGGGACCCCCCGCAACCGGAACACTCATGCTTGAACTTGCAATCGGCAAGGTACCTACAGAAACCTTCATTGTACTGCCAACAACACCCCTTCCTATTTCCACTGGAGACATCTGACGCCGAGGAACCCCCGGCAACGGACCGAAAGGGCTAGCCAACACCCCTTGGAGCCGACATAAGCCGCATCCACAAACCAATATCCTTATGGTCCCACCGGATACTCGTTCGCACTGCCTTTCTCTGCCTAAAATGCTCATCATAGCGGAGCCAAGCCACCCCGCCATATGTCCTATAAGCCTCCCCAATCGCATCCATGTAACAAAATAAAGCCGAACAATTCTCCGGCGCCTTCTCCCCCACCACACTTGCAAATATCGCAAAAGCCTGAAGCCAGTTCGAAAACGTCCGCGGAATCAACCTATACCGCCGCTTCTCCTCCTCCTCCTTTTTGCTTTCCTCCGGCCTACCCCTCTCCAAATTAAACTTCTCCAACGGCAGCAATGAGAATATCTCAACATACTCCCCCCGCCAGATCCTTTCCCTGACCTCAACCTTCAAATGCGCCCCCAAAGGCCCTTCAAAGCAAACATACACTTCACCTTTAGCTGAATCCGCCATCCTGACATCATCGCACGCCCTGCCCCCACCACCGCCAGACACCGCCGTCTCCCCCACCAAAGCACCCGCCGTGACAGCCGGCGCGCTCTCAACGACCTCCGCCCTAGCACACACACCCCCTCCAACCACCGGCGCAGGTGACCACACCACCGCCGGGGACGTGTCAGCACCCGAACCCAAGCGCGCCACCAGCGATAGCATCCCCGACATAAAATCCCGTACTAAATCCTCAGACCCAGCCAGCCCCCCCCACTCACCCCCTGACCCCGACCCGCAAAGGGTCCGTTGCTGACACGAAGTTCGCTCACCTGGCTGTCCCTGGGACGACCCCCCAGTAGCCGCCGACCGTCCTGCAGATCCTTCCGTCCACGATCCGGTCCGCGTCGATGCAGAGGAAGGACCGGCACCCGCCGGATCGTCAAGGCCGCCGTCCGCCTCCCCTTCGTCCAAAATCACTTCGCCCTCCTCAAAGGCACCATAGTCCTGGGGGCCACGACCAGCGTCCACCTGACCTGGCCGCAAGTCACCGTCCACGCAGCCGCCCGGCCCACCTCCAGATGCCCGCCTGTTCCGCGCACCTCCACCAACAGGACATAATTCTGACCTTCCAGGCCCGCCGGGAGGAAAACCGGCAGCCGCACCAAGACCTGAAGCCGCCGTCACACACCTCTGCTGCACCATGGGGGACTCGAACCCAGAATCCACAGCCAGCGCTTGTGAAACTGCTTGACCTGCAGTACCGCCGCCGGCCACCGGTGTCGCTGTTTCACTAACTGCTAGACCTGCAGTACCGCCGCCGGCCACCGGTGTCGCTGTTTCTCTCCTTGAACTCCTCGGCTGAGCAGACGCAGACTGCCGCCGGCCAGCAGATGCAGGCCGCGGCGCCCCCACATCCCTCACAGCAGCTGCGCTCCCGGACAGGCCCCCACTAACCGCCGATGAGGCCGCACACTCCGCTGTTCTCCCAGATCGGACCCTACCTGCGGGCCGGGAAGGTAAGATCCGACCGCCGGCTCGCTTCCCACCAGAACGCACTGGAGAGGGAGACACCGCTCTGGAACTTCTCCCCCTCTGTCGCGCCGAGGACGAGGGACACGGAGCAGCATGTCCCTCTCCCGCCAGTGCCCGGCGCCGAGCAGGATTCCTCCCGCTGCGCCTGCAAGGGGTAACAGCAGCAGCCCCAGCCAGCGCCAGCGGAGGGTCCCTAACGGGGCTCCTTAAGCGCCGCTGCACACGGGGGGTAGCCTCGGGGCTCAAGCGCTCCGGAGGCGCAGATCTCCTGGCACTGAGCCTGACTGCAGGTGCCGCAGAGGCCCGGCCGGACCCGATAAAGTCACCCTTAAACAATCCTGCAGCCAGTCATGCCCATGCCTCTCAGCAGCAGCCCTCACAGCTAAAACTAAATCTTCCACAGAAGCCATAATGCGACTAACCGTGACAAATCCCTGCACGCCGGTGAGAGGTGACTCCTCCCCCAGGCATATATAATGCCCGCGAAATTCCTAACCCAACCCCTAACCCACCATAAACCTTAACCCTTTGTCTGCCTTCAACTTCCCCCTAAGTCAAGTTACACTGCGCTATGCTGCGCCCCGCTCCGTTGCTCTCATATCTGGCTGCAATATACAGTACAAATTTATATAAAAAAAAACCACGGCACTCTGTAATGAATTTATAAGTTGCTTATTTTATTATTCTATTTCATATCTTTTTTTGTATATCCATCCAAAATAGTAGCCACTGGCCAACGTTTCGGTCTAATCTTAGACCTTGTTCACGGCCTTAGTCTGTGTAGTAGGGAGAATGGTGATCCACCATTCTCCCTACTACACAGACTAAGGCCGTGAACAAGGTCTAAGATTAGACCGAAACGTTGGCCAGTGGCTACTATTTTGGATGGATATACAAAAAAAGATATGAAATAGAATAATAAAATAAGCAACTTATAAATTCATTACAGAGTGCCGTGGTTTTTTTATATAAATTTGGACATACCCTTACCACAGAGCACCGCCTACTCTCCAATAGGAGTGCCGCTCAACCCCAACCTTCAGCAATATACAGTACAGACCAAAAGTTTGGACACACCTTCTCATTCAAAGAGTTTTCTTTATTTTCATAACTATGAAGGCATCAAAACTATGAATTAACACATGTGGAATTATATACATAACAAAAAAAGTGTGAAACAACTGAAAATATGTCATATTCTAGGTTCTTCAAAGTAGCCACCTTTTGCTTTGATAACTGCTTTGCACACTCTTGGCATTCTCGTGATGAGCTTCAAGAGGTAGTTACCTGAAATGGTCTTCCAACAGTCTTGAAGGAGATCCCAGAGTTGCTTAGCACTTGTTGGCCCTTTTGCCTTCACTCTGCGGTCCAGCTCACCCCAAACCATCTCGATTGGGTTCAGGTCCGGTGACTGTGGAGGCCAGGTCATCTGGCGCAGCACCCCATCACTCTCTTTCATGGTCAAATAGCTGTCATGGAACCATGAACCAAACGTACAACAGAGATGAGTGGAAATAAGAAGGCTTTATTGGAAATCAAGCCGTAGCAAAAGTCCAAACGGATGGCTAAACCGAAGCAGGGTCTTGCGTAGACAGAGGTCAGGAACCAGGAGGGTGGTCAGACGAAGCCAGGATCAGGAACCAACGGGGTAGTCAGACGAAGCCAGGATCAGGAACCAACGGGGTAGTCAGACGAAGCCAGGATCAGGAACCAACGGGGTAGTCAGACGAGGCCAGGATCAGGAACCAGAAGCAGCAGCAGTCTTAGAAGCATGTGAACACAGGAGGACCAAGCAAGGAACTGAAGCCACAGACCTCCTATATATATGAGCTGGGCATCCAGCTCCTCCCAGTGGGAAGGAGGAGCCGCAGGGTGGGAGGCTACAAGAAACCCAGAAACCAAGATGGCCGCCAGCACATGTCAAACGAAGGAGAACAGCAAGAAGGTAGGACCATGACAGTACCTCCCCCTCAAGGGCCCCTCCTCCGCGGAGTAAGGAACGGTTTCTGAGGGAAGCGTGCGTGGAAGGCTCGGACCAAAGCAGGAGCATGGACATCTGCGGAGGGAACCCAGGAACACTCCTCTGGACCATAACCACGCCAATGGACCAAAAACTGCAACCGACCGCGGACCAGGCGTGAGTCCAGGATATTGCTCACCTCATATTCCTCACGATTGCCCACTTGGACCGGACGGGGCCGAGGAACCGAGGAAGTGAAACGATTACACACCAACGGCTTCAACAGGGAGACATGAAACACGTTGGAGATCCGCATGCCAGGAGGAAGCGCAAGGGCATAGGCTACCGGGTTTACCCTGCGAAGCACTCGGAAGGGACCAACAAAGCGAGGCGCCAGCTTGGGAGTGGGCACTCGAAGGTTGAGGTTGCGGGTGGACAACCATACACGGTCTCCGACCTGGTAGGAAGGAGCAAACGCTCGTCTGCGATCAGCCTGGAGTCTCTGGCGCTGCGCAGAGACCTCAAGGGACCTCTGGATCTGTACCCAAGAATCACGTAGGACAGAAAGGTGATCCTCCACAGCCGGAGTATCCTGGGGAGAGAATACCTCCGGTAACACGGCAGGTTGGAACCCATAATTGGCCATGAAGGGAGACGTCCCAGAGGAAGAGTTCACTGCCGTGTTCCTGGCAAACTCAGCCCAAGGCAGGAGGTCAACCCAATTGTCTTGGTGATCGGAGACATAGCAACGAAGGAATTGCTCCAAGGCCTGATTAGATCGTTCTGCGGCCCCATTGGACCTGAGGGCGGCATATAACCTGGTAAGGATCAAGGCGGGCGATGAGTGGAAGACCGCGTTTAACACCAGGACCGGTCATTATGAATCCTTGGTTATGCCCTTTGGGTTGTGCAATGCGCCCGCAGTCTTCCAGGAATTCATCAACGATGTTTTCCGTGACCTGTTGCAGCAGTGTGTGGTGGTCTATTTGGATGACATCTTGGTACTGCTGCCCCGGTTGTTGCGCCAGAGTCTACCCCGACACCTGTTGCTGCGCCTGCGGTGTCTCGGGGTATGACCGGTTCTGCCCCCCTTCCACAGCGCTTTGGGGGAGAGCCAACTCAGTGCCGAGGTTTCCTTAACCAGGTGGGCATTTATTTCGAGTTGCTGCCACATGCCTTTCCTACTGAGAGATCAAAGGTGGGCTTGGTCCTAATGTCATGGAACCATGAACCAGACGTACAACAGAGATGAGTGGAAATAAGAAGGCTTTATTGGAAATCAAGCCGTAGCAAAAGTCCAAACGGATGGCTAAACCGAAGCAGGGTCTTGCGTAGACAGAGGTCAGGAACCAGGAGGGTGGTCAGACGAAGCCAGGATCAGGAACCAACGGGGTAGTCAGACGAAGCCAGGATCAGGAACCAACGGGGTAGTCAGACGAAGCCAGGATCAGGAACCAACGGGGTAGTCAGACGAGGCCAGGATCAGGAACCAGAAGCAGCAGCAGTCTTAGAAGCATGTGAACACAGGAGGACCAAGCAAGGAACTGAAGCAACAGACCTTCTATATATATGAGCTAGGCATCCAGCTCCTCCCAGTGGGAAGGAGAAGCCGCAGGGTGGGAGGTTACAAGAAACCCAGAAACCAAGATGGCCGCCAGCACATGTCAAACGAAGGTAAGACCATGACAATAGCCCTTACTTTCAAAGTTTTCCCAATTTTTCGGACTGACTGACCGACCTTCATTTCTTAAAGTAATGATGGCCACTCGTTTTTCTTTACTTAGCTGCTTTTTTCTTGCTATAATACAAATTCTAACAGTCTATTCAGTAGGACTATCAGCTGTGTATCCACCTGACTTCTCCTCAACGCAACTGATGGTCCTAACCCCATTTATAAGGCAAGAAATACCACTTCTTAAACCTGACAGGGAACACCTGTGAAGTGAAAACCATTTCAGGTGACTACCTCTTGAAGCTCATCAAGAGAATGCCAAGAGTGTGCAAAGCAGTAATCAAAGCAAAAGGTGGCTACTTTGAAGAACCTAGAATATGACATATTTTCAGTTGTTTCACACTTTTTTGTTATGTATATAATTCCATATGTGTTAATTCATAGTTGTGATGCCTTCAGTGTGAATCTACAATTTTCATAGTCATGAAAATAAAGAAAACTCTTTGAATAAGAAGGTGTGTCCAAACTTTTGGTCTGTACTGTATATTATTAGCGCAACCTGCGCTAAATTGAGTGCAATTGTTTGGCCGCTGCTGACAGTGACACAACCTCTGCTACATCTGTTGTGTTCCATTTGCACATCCTAAACATCTTTTACATTCAGCGCAATTGTTTAGCCGCTGCTGACAGTGACATTACCTGCGCTACATTTCCTGTATAACGTTTGCGCACCCTAAATATCTGTGACATTAAGTGCAATTTTTTATTAGCCGCTGGTGACAGCGACATTACCTGCGCTACATCTCCTGTATAACGTTTGCGCATCATAAATATCTGTGACATTCAGTGTAGTGATGGACAAACATCGGCAGGGACGATTCGCAAACGCAATCAAATGTTTGCGAACCGCAAGTTCACTTTAATGGCAGGCGAACCTGAAAAAACTTCAGATCATTATTGCAGCCACCAAATACTTACAAGAAGTGCACAAATTGTCCCACAACATAGACGGTGACATACCAGAGGGGGATCAATGGCAAAAATTCCCACAAAAAATATGTATTTTAATCAGGGGCCATTTTTATGCATCTTAAAGGGAAACTGACAAAAATGTGGCCTGCTGGAGCCTAGAACATTTTTGTTTTAGGACACGGGAGTACAAACATTAGGCATTCACCGGACAGAAAACATTAAGTGACTATGTGGCTGGAGGTATATTAGACGGTCATTGGATATCAATTTTACTGCAGGCCAGTACAAATAAATGTCAAATACATATGTTTAAAAGAACTAAAAATATAAAATGTGGTCATCACAGGTGTTGAATTCCTCAGAGGCCCCAACAATTAGGCATTCACTGTACAGAAAAGATCAAGTGATTATGTGGCTGGAGGTATTTTAGATGGATATCAATTTTACTGCAGGCCAGTGGACTACAGGCCCCAAAAATTATTCATTCACCGTACAGAAAAGAACAATTGATAATGTGGCTGGAGGTAAATTAGGCGGTCACCTTATAACAATTTTACTGTTGGCTAGTTACATTACAAGCCCCAAAAATTATGCATTCACCGTACAAAAAAGTTCAAGCGATTATGTGGCTGGAGGTATATTAGACGGTCAATGAATATCAATTTTACTGCAGGCCAGTGGACTACAGACCCCAAAAATAATTCATTCACTGGACAGAAAATATCAAGTAATTATGTGGCTGGAGTTATATTAGACGGTCATTGGATATCAATTTTACTGCAGGCCAGTAGACTATATGCTCCAAAAATTATGCATTCACTGTACATAAAAGATCAAGTGATTATGTGGCTGTAGGTATATTAGACGGTCAATGAATATCAATTTTAGTGCAGGCCAGTGGACTACAGGCCCCAAAAACTATTCATTCACCGTACAGAAAAGAACATATGACAATGTGGCTGGAGGTACATTAGGCGGTCACCTTATAACAATTTTAATGTTGGCCAGTTAGATTACATGCCCCAAAAATAATGCATTCACCGTACATAAAAGATCAAGTGATTATGTGGCTGGAGGTATATTAGACGGTCAATTAATATCAATTTTACTGCAGGCCAGTGGACTACAGGCCCAAAAAATTTTCATTCACCGGACAGAAAACACCGGACAGTGATTATGTGGCTGGAGGAATATTAGACGGTCATTGGATATCAATTTTACTGCAGGCCAGTACAAATACTGTCAAACACATACAGTATGTTTAAAAGAACAAAAAATATAAAATTTGATTAAAAACATGGCTAAAGAAATTCCCTCTCTAAAAAAAACCAAATGATAATAGTTGAAATTCGTTAATACGTGGTTGTCACAGGTGTTGAATTCCTCCGAGGTCCCAAACATTAGGCATTCACCGGACTTAAAAGGCCTTCTATGCCACTGTATTTACATAAGACAGGGACCATTATTTGTTCTGGGGGCTGGCGGATATGTGTGGGCTGGCATGAGTAAATTTAATTAAACGTGTTTGTAACAGATGTTGAATTCCTCCGAGATCCATGCCTCATTCATTTTTTGAAATGTGAGGTAGTCCACACTGTCGTGAGCTTAGCGAGTGTGCTTATCGGTCACGATCCCCCCTGCTGCACTGAACATCCTTTCGGACAGAACATTCGACGAGGGGTTAGCCAAGAGTTCCATGGCAAATTGTGCCAGCTTTGGCCACAGGTCAAGCCTGCATACCCAGTAGTCAAGGGGTTCCTCACTTCTCAGAGCGTCCACATCGGCCGTTAACCCAATGTAGTCAGACACCTGTCGGTCTAGGCGTACCCTGAGGCTGGTCCTGGAGGGCTGTTGTCGATGGGTTGGCTGCAAGAATGATCTTATATCCAAAGTGACCAACACATCTTCAAACCGCCCTCTTCTTGCATGCGCTGTAGGATTGGTACTCACAACTGTTTTGCTGTGGGTGGAAATTCCTCAGCCAGCACCCGCAACAGCAGAATGCAGCATCTATCGAAGCAAGGCCTGCAAATGCTGCATTCTGACAGCCCTCTGTAATGCTGGTAACATGTCCGCCATTTTGTGTTTGTACCAGGGGTTTAAGTACGTTGACACTCAGTACTGGTCCTTGCCCTTTATGCTTTTTATACGGGGGTCCCTCGTCCTGTACCCCCGGGTATTTGGCAACGAATCACTGCACGACTAAGTTCAGGACGTGTGCCATGCACGGCAAGTGGGTCATTTTGCCCTGTTTCAGCGACCTCAGCAGATTGGCACCATTGTCTCACACCACTTTACCAACTGTCAAATTGAGCGGAGTTAGCCACTGATCGGCCTGTGACCGCAGAGCTGAAAGAAGTGCAGGACTGGTGTGGCTCACCTGGCACATCGAATAGGTTCTGGGGAGCTGTGGGGTTCAGCGGAAGAGGCGGTAGCAGTGGAAAAGGAGGAGTCAGCCGAGGAGGAGAATGAGGATGGTGTAGGAGGAGGAGAAGAAGAGCAGGCCTGCATGCAATCCGTGGCGGTAACACCAAATCTACACATGTGCCACGGGTTGCATGCTTGATAGCCATCAGAAGGTTCACCCAGTGGGCAGTAAAAGTTATGTACCTTCCCTGCCCATGTTTGCTAGACCACGTTTCTGTGGTCAGATGTATCTTGGCACTGACAGTGTGTGCCAGAGATACATTCACTTTCCACTGAACATGGCCATATAGCTCTGGAATACCTTTGTGGAAGAAATATTTACTTCCGTGGACCTTCTATTGCGGTGTGCCAATGGCCACAAATTTTCTAAAGGCCTACAAGTCCACCAGTTTATATGGCAGTAGTTGGCGGGCTAGTAGTTCCAATAGCGTTGGGCCCTCTGTATAGCTGCGGTATCTCAGCAGAACTGCGCACAAATGCTTCACAATACAAATGCACTATATAGATATTATATTATAGGTATATCGCACCCCTGCCTCAGTCAGTTTTTTTAGGAGGAAACTGTTATATCACACCAGTTGCAATTAGTTGTTCCAGTAGCGTTGGTCCCTCTGTATAGCTGCGGTATCTCAGCAGAGCCGCACACAAATGCTGCACAATAAAAATGCACTTTTGGACTTAACTGGTGGGCTGGAAAACTAGTATGAGCCCCAGAGCTTTTCGTACTAGTGTGGGCCACAGGATCCCTAGCATGGCTGTCCCCTTGCGTCTCCGCCGCCTTGGAGGCTCATCATCATCGCTAGATGATGAGGAGGACGCGGATGACAAAAGGAAAGTAGGGTCATCCTCATCCTCACTGGGACTCTCGGAGGCAAGCTGGGCGTATGCCTCCTCGGCTGAGAACATCCGGCAGGCCATAGGGAAGTGTGTGTGTGCGTGTGTGTGCGTTTGTGGAAATCTTTATTTGGCGTGCGTGTGTGTGGGGGCACAGGTGTTCACGTACTTACCCTAAACCTAACAGAAAAGAAAAGAAAAACTAAAGAAAAAAAAAGGACGACAATGTGCCAGCTTATCGAGGTTGCATCATTTGGGAACGGTTGCTGGAGACTGGGGTACCTCAAATGGAGTGGCCTGCACTTTCTCCAGACCTGAATCCCATTGACAACCTATGGGATTAGTTGAGTCGCCGTGTAGAGACTCGTAACTCTGTATCCCAGAACCTCAAGAAGAATGGATGCCATGCCTCAGCAGACAATAAGTCAACTTGTGAACAGCATGAGATGTCCTTTGTCAAGCTGTAATTGATGCTCAAGGTCACATGACAAGTTATTGAGACATTGATATTTTTGTGGTATACCCACCACTTTTTTGGGCTTTTGTTTCAAAAAATTGTTTGGGATGAGGAAAACACCATTGCATGCTTCTACTTAAATGCCCTAATTTCATGATATAATATGACTGTAGCCTGAATTTATTTACGTTTTCCATAAATTTCAACCAAAAGCCAAATATCCCTAACTTTAGTGGTCTGCAGGCAAATTTTTTTTATAAATCTGCGTATATTAGAAAATTGTTCTACATCCGAATGTCTAAAGAAATAAATGTAATCATTACAACCGTAATACCTATTTTAAAGTATGTTCATTCTCACTAGGATTTACTGCCACCCACATAAAATGTTGCTAGTTGTTCTGCAGCATCTCTACCTCCTTGACTTCAAACAGATAATACTGTTGGACTGTTTTTGTAAAGGAGACATGATTAAGTATTTTTGCATAAGTTTGTGGTGCTGAATATGAAAATGGTAATAAAAATATATGATTGCTCCTTGTTTGGAAGTTACAGTGGAAAAAAAGTAAAAAAAAACCCTCAATATTTGAGAGACGAAGGATAGATAAGCATGGAAGGCTTTCAAGATTGTGTCAATCAGTTAAGGAATGTCAGATTTAAAAATTTCCAACAGCTTGTAGATTAATTTCTAACAGTATACAGGAAAATGGGCTGCAGAATGTCCCTGAAACTGTATATCCTCTATTCCCTTTCAAATGTCTTCCCAATTAATTGCAGCGCATTCAGTGACGAACATGTGGAGCGTTTTCATCTAGATATCGCAGTCATTGAAAAGTGTTACAAGGGTAAATGAAGTCCTCCAATTTTGATACCTTATTTTTAACATGAAATGGTCTTTTCTGAAACTAGACTCAACATAATGTCTCAGATTCAACCAATCCACATTTTCTGGTAGCTGTCTAGTAGCTCCTCTTGAAAGTACAGAGTGGTACTGTAAGGGACTCTGCGGTTTTGGTTCCTTTGCGGGCAGATATGGTGGGGCGTCTGCATGGGCGACGGAGGGGAGGGCCGCGGGGATCTCTGAGGCAGAATTGCCGGGCTGATGGCAATACGTCGTGGCCGGTCCTGCCTCCGGTGTCTCCTGCGGGTTCCGTTCCAGCGTCCATGCTGGCACAATCCCGTACCCGTGCCGAGTCTGTTGGGCGTCCGCGTGCACGCCAGAGGGGTTATTCGCAAAGGAATGCATGGCCGAGTGTGCGTGCATCTTATGCGCTACGTCGGCCACTGGCAGGTAAAGCATTTGTGCACAAATTCAAAGTTGATTAGGGATTTGCTGCACAGGTGCTAATGACTAGGATCATCGCATGACCTATGAGGTTCTGACAAGCAGCACTCTGTGATTGGCCAGCAGGTGTTTAAAAGGTGATCTCCCTGGCTGACCAGTGCTCACTGTTGTCTCTACAACCTGGGAGTATGCTGGTTCAGATTCACTAAGTTTGTTCCATGCATGAACTCTGTGTGTCTCCATTTAGTGAATGCCTCTGGAAACCTCGTCTCTGCTCTACAGTTGCACCGTGTGTGGCCTCGGATCGGACCTTGGATACTTCAGTCTCATCCTTAGGTATTTGGTTTCACGGACTACTCTGTATGAACTTTAACCTGGTCTGGCTTTTCTCTGATGTTTTCCCACAGAGGTTATTATTTGGACTACGTTATTTCTGTATGATTTCTGGCTTGGACTTTACTGCTGTGTTTTCAATAAATCCACGTTTGTTCAGATCTTTGCCTGGTTGCTTGGGGTTCTGCAGCACTACAAGTAACATAGTAACATAGTACATAAGGCCGAAAAAAGACATTTGTCCATCCAGTTCGGCCTGTCATCCTGCAAGTTGATCCAGAGGAAGGCAAAAAACCCCTGTGAGGTAGAAGCCAATTTTCCTCACTTTAGGGGAATAAAAATTCCTTCCCGACTCCAATCAGGCAATCAGAATAAATCCCTGGATCAACGATCCCTCTCTAGTAGCTATAGCCTGTAATATTATTATGCTCCAGAAATACATCCAGGCCCCTCTTGAATTCCTTTAGTGAACTCACCATCACCACCTCCTCAGGCAGAGAGTTCCATAGTCTCACTGCTCTTACCGTAAATCAGAATCAGAATTAGCTTTATTCGCCAAACACGACAGTCGATCGTGCTCGGAATTGGGTTAGGCACAGGTACAGGCATAGTAACAAGGTACAGGCATAGTAACAAGGGGGTGGAAGGGGGGGGTTAGCAATGGGCACATTAGGGGCGAGGGAGGGATTATGGGCGGGAGATGGGGCGTGATGAGTTCAGCAGTCTGACGGCCGTTAGGAAGAAAGTGTTCAGCCTCCTTGATGTCCTTGCAGGGATGGCCTGATACCTGCGGCCGGACTTTAGACGTCTGACGAGATGATGGCCCGGATGGGAGTGGTCATTGAATATTTTCAGAGCCCTGGAGCGCAGTCTGTTGGAGAAGATAGAGTCAAGGGGTGATAGTGGAATCCTCTTCTATGTTTGTGTACAAACCTTCTTTCCTCCAGACACAGAGGATGTCCCCTCATCACAGTCACCGTCCTGGGAATGAATAGATGATGGGATAGATCTCTGTACTGACCCCTGATATATTTCTACATATTAATTAGATCTCCTCTCAGTCGTCTTTTTTCTAAAGTGAATAACCCTAATGTTGATAATCTTTCAGGGTACTGTAGTTGCCCCATTCCAGTTATTACTTTAGTTGCCCTCCTCTGGACCCTCTCCAGCTCTGCTATGTCTGCTTTGTTCACTGAAGCCCAGAACTGTACACAGTACTCCATGTGTGGTCTGACTAGCGATTTGTAAAGTGGTAGGACTATGTTCTCATCACGGGCATCTATGCCCCTTTTGATGCAACCCATTATCTTATTGGCCTTGGCAGCAGCTGCCTGACACTGTTTTTTGCAGCTTAGTTTGCTGTTTATTAAAATTCCTAGATCTTTTTCCATGTCAGTGTTACCGAGTGTTTTACCATTTAATAAGTACGGGTGACTTGCATTATTCCTTCCCATGTGCATAACTTTACATTTGTCAGTGTTAAACCTCATCTGCCACTTATCTGCCCAAGCCTCCAATCTATCCAGATCCCTCTGTAGTAGTATACTGTCCTCTTCAGTGTTAATTACTTTACACAGTTTAGTGTCATCTGCGAAAATTGATATTTTACTATGCAAGCCTTCTACAAGATCATTAATAAATATATTGAAGAGAATAGGGCCCAATACTGACCCCTGAGGTACTCCACTAGTCAAAGTGACCCAATCTGAGTATTTACCATTAATAACCACCCTCTGTTTTCGATCACTGAGCCAGTTACTTACCCACTTACAGACGTTTTCTCCCAGTCCGAGCATTCTCATTTTATATACTAACCTTTTATGTGGTACAGTGTCAAATGCTTTGGAGAAGTCCAGATACACGACATCCATTGTACATGTCTTGTACTGCCACCTGTCTATGCCAGGATGAGCTGCTCATTTGGATGTCAGATGAGGGCAGCTCCATTTTATTTTTCTAATACACTGTGTACTTTACTGAAGCTCCTGTGTTCCTCACAGAAAGTGGTTTACAGCCTTCCAGCTTCTATTATTGACAATTATATGTAAGGATTTGCTTTATCTGTCTAAGTTATCTAATTATTTTTCTTAATTCTTCATTTTCTCTTATCATGGGATAACATTTTGAGTCTTTGGAACCAATTCCTAGTTTTCCACAGAGTTATGGACTCAAGTTACAATGGTTTGCCAACAGTGAATCCAAAACCAATTAAAATTGTAACTTAAAGGGGTATTCCCATCACAATGATCACTGTTAAATCTGCTAAGGATTTGACAGTGATAATTATTCTAAATACATTTCATTACCCATTTCCCACCCTTTTTGAGAAAATAAGTCCCCTCTTACCTGATTGTTGTCTTTCGTCTCCCCTGGTTACGGCCACCTCTCACCTGTCGAATCCTGTGGCCGCGCTTGCGCAGAAGACTGAAGATTTTCTCCCGGCCACGCAATGTCCTGAACACGCATGCCGCCGCGCATGCGCCATGATGACTTCTTCCTGGCCAGTATAGTACAGAGCCCCGAAACGTGCATGCCGGCTCTGTACTATACAGGCCAGGAATAAGTCACCATGGCGCATGCGTGGCGGCATGTGCGTTTAAGACAGCGCGCAGCCCAGCCGGGAGAAGACATCAATCAAGCTGCCTGAGCCCACCCAGCCGAATACAGGAAGTGAACGTCGTGCTCGCCGCAGGTAAGTATCAAAACTGTTGATGGGAATACCCCTTTAATGGATCACTGTACAAAAGGCAAGAGCAGAGCCTACAGTGGCCCACCGGAATTACTATCATTTACACCAGAAACTGGCTTAAGGCTGGTCACCGTCACGGCCTGTGATTGGCTGCTCCCCCCATGGCCGGATGTTTTGGGGAGATGCAGTGGCGGCTGTGCAGGGATCCGGAGTGACACGGGTGCCAGGGAGCAGGTCAGTATAATCCATACAAGGGGTTCAAGCATTGCGTGGGGATAGTTCAGATATCAGATAACTCCTTTAGATCAGTGGACTATACTTTGTTATTTAACCAGCCAAATAGAGTAATAAGCCTCCAGTATACAGCGGACATTTCTGTTACCTGCACTCCTGCTTTTAAAGATGTCTCCCTGCTAGCAGACATCAGTGTGCACTGCCCTCTGGCATGTCATGTAAATCTGCTCCACCCACCGGTGCATCATATGACTATGTTCAGTGTGGTCTGCCTGCCAGTGCATCACGTGACTGGACTCAGAGGGAGTGGACTGCAATCATTGGTAATGTGCTAGGTGACGTAGTCGTCATCCCTAGCAACCATGCACAGCGCCCCCGGCGACTTATTGTGATAATGCAACTAGGGAACAGCAGCCCACATGTGTTAAGGTAGAAAGGTTTTTTTGGGACCAACTAAGGCTACTTTCACACTGGCATTTCTGGGTCCGCTTGTGAGATCCATTTCAGGGCTCTCGCAAGCGGCCCAAAACGGATAAGTTCAGCCCCAATGCATTCTGAATGGATAAGGATCCATTCAGAATGCATCAATTTGGCTGCGATAGGTCTCTGTTCCGCTTTTGAGGCAGACACTAAAACACAGCTTGCAGAGTTTTGGTGACCGTCTGACGATGCGGAGCCAAACGGATCCGTCCTGACTTACAATGTAAGTCAATGGTGGCGGATCTGTTTTCACTGACACAATATGGTGCAACTGAAAACAGACCTGTCCCCCATTGACTTTCAATGTAAGTCAGGACGGATCCATTTTGACTTGGACTTTTTTTTAAATGAATAATTCAAACGGATCTGCACCGAACGCAGGTGTGAAAGTAGCCTAAATAGTAGAGATAAATAAAAAGAGCGGCCAAGATAACGTTATGCACTAATGAAAGTTAGGTTTTAGCATGTCATTTACTCCAACCAGACAGTGATGGGGTATGACTGACCCATGCATCACACATTACACTGATAAGTGCAGTGCTCTTCTGTGGGCATTAGAGTTGAGCGAACACCTGGATGTTCGGGTTCGAGAAGTTCGGCCGAACATCCCGGAAATGTTCGGGTTCGGGATCCGAACCCGATCCGAACTTCGTCCCGAACCCGAACCCCATTGAAGTCAATGGGGACCCGAACTTTTCGGCACTAAAAAGGCTGTAAAACAGCCCAGGAAAGAGCTAGAGGGCTGCAAAAGGCAGCAACATGTAGGTAAATCCCCTGCAAACAAATGTGGATAGGGAAATGAATTAAAATAAAAATTAAATAAATAAAAATTAACCAAAATCAATTGGAGAGAGGTTCCATAGCAGAGAATCTGGCTTCCCGTCACCCACCACTGGAACAGTCCATTCTCAGATATTTAGGCCCCGGCACCCAGGCAGAGGAGAGAGGTCCCGTAACAGAGAATCTGTCTTCATGTCAGCAGAGAATTAGTCTGCATGTCATAGCAGAGAATGAGGCTTCACGTCAGCCACCACTGCAACAGTCCATTGGCATATATTTAGGCCCAGCACCCAGGCAGAGGAGGGAGGTCCCGTAACAGAGAATCTGTCTTCATGTCAGCAGAGAATTAGTCTGCATGTCATAGCAGAGAATGAGGCTTCACGTCAGCCACCACTGCAACAGTCCATTGGCATATATTTAGGCCCAGCACCCAGGCAGAGGAGGGAGGTCCCGTAACAGAGAATCTGTCTTCATGTCAGCAGAGAATTAGTCTGCATGTCATAGCAGAGAATGAGGCTTCACGTCAGCCACCACTGCAACAGTCCATTGGCATATATTTAGGCCCAGCACACACACAGGCAGAGGAGAGAGGTCCCGTAACAGACAATCTGGCTTCATGTCAGCAGAGAATTAGTCTGCATGTCATAGCAGAGAATGAGGCTTCACGTCAGCCACCACTGCAACAGTCCATTGGCATATATTTAGGCCCAGCACACACACAGGCAGAGGAGAGAGGTCCCGTAACAGAGAATCTGTCTTCATGTCAGCAGAGAATTAGTCTGCATGTCATAGCAGAGAATGAGGCTTCACGTCAGCCACCACTGCAACAGTCCATTGGCATATATTTAGGCCCAGCACACACACAGGCAGAGGAGAGAGGTCCCGTAACAGACAATCTGGCTTCATGTCAGCAGAGAATTAGTCTGCATGTCATAGCAGAGAATGAGGCTTCACGTCAGCCACCACTGCAACAGTCCATTGGCATATATTTAGGCCCAGCACACACACAGGCAGAGGAGAGAGGTCCCGTAACAGAGAATCTGTCTTCATGTCAGCAGAGAATTAGTCTGCATGTCATAGCAGAGAATCAGGCTTCACGTCACCCACCACTGCAACAGTCCATTGGCATATATTTAGGCCCAGCACCCAGGCAGAGGAGGGAGGTCCCGTAACAGAGAATCTGTCTTCATGTCAGCAGAGAATTAGTCTGCATGTCATAGCAGAGAATGAGGCTTCACGTCACCCACCACTGCAACAGTCCATTGGCATATATTTAGGCCTAGCACACAGGCAGAGGAGAGGTTCATTCAACTTTGGGTAGCCTCGCAATATAATGGTAAAATGAAAATAAAAATAGGATTGAATGAGGAAGTGCCCTGGAGTCCAATAATATATGGTTATGGGGAGGTAGTTAATGTCTAATCTGGACAAGGGACGGACAGGTCCTGTGGGATCCATGCCTGGTTCATTTTTATGAACGTCAGCTTGTCCACATTGGCTGTAGACAGGCGGCTGCGTTTGTCTGTAATGACGCCCCCTGCCGTGCTGAATACACGTTCAGACAAAACGCTGGCTGCCGGGCAGGCCAGCACCTCCAAGGCATAAAAGGCTAGCTCTGGCCACGTGGACAATTTAGAGACCCAGAAGTTGAATGGGGCCGAACCATCAGTCAGTACGTGGAGGGGTGTGCACACGTACTGTTCCACCATGTTAGTGAAATGTTGCCTCCTGCTAACACGTTGCGTATCAGGTGGTGGTGCAGTTAGCTGTGGCGTGTTGACAAAAGTTTTCCACATCTCTGCCATGCTAACCCTGCCCTCAGAGGAGCTGGCCGTGACACAGCTGCCTTGGCGACCTCTTGCTCCTCCTCTGCCTTGGCCTTGGGCTTCCACTTGTTCCCCTGTGACATTTGGGAATGCTCTCAGTAGCGCGTCTACCAACGTGCACTTGTACTCGCGCATCTTCCTATCACGCTCCAGTGCAGGAAGTAAGGTGGGCACATTGTCTTTGTAGCGTGGATCCAGCAGGGTGGCAACCCAGTAGTCCGCACAGGTTAAAATGTGGGCAACTCTGCTGTCGTTGCGCAGGCACTGCAGCATGTAGTCGCTCATGTGTGCCAGGCTGCCCAGGGGTAAGGACAAGCTGTCCTCTGTGGGAGGCGTATCGTCATCGTCCTGCCTTTCCCCCCAGCCACGCACCAGTGATGGACCCGAGCTGCGTTGGGTGCCACCCCGCTGTGACCATGCTTCATCCTCATCCTCCTCCACCTCCTCCTCATCCTCGTCCTCCTCGTCCTCCAGTAGTGGGCCCTGGCTGGCCACATTTGTACCTGGCCTCTGCTGTTGCCAAAAACCTCCCTCTGAGTCACTTCGAAGAGACTGGCCTGAAAGTGCTAAAAATGACCCCTCTTCCTCCTCCTCCTCCTCCTCCTGGGCCACCTCCTCTTCCATCATCGCCCTAAGTGTTTTCTCAAGGAGACATAGAAGTGGTATTGTAACGCTGATAACGGTGTCATCGCCACTGGCCATGTTGGTGGAGTACTCGAAACAGCGCAACAGGGCACACAGGTCTCGCATGGAGGCCCAGTCATTGGTGGTGAAGTGGTGCTGTTCTGTAGTGCGACTGACCCGTGCGTGCTGCAGCTGAAACTCCACTATGGCCTGCTGCTGCTCGCACAGTCTGTCCAGCATGTGCAAGGTGGAGTTCCACCTGGTGGGCACGTCGCATATGAGGCGGTGAGCGGGAAGGCCGAAGTTACGCTGTAGCGCAGACAGGCGAGCAGCAGCAGGATGTGAACGCCGGAAGCGCGAACAGACGGCCCGCACTTTATGCAGCAGCTCTGACATGTCGGGGTAGTTGTGAATGAACTTCTGCACCACCAAATTCAGCACATGCGCCAAGCAAGGGATGTGCGTCAAATTGGCTAGTCCCAGAGCTGCAACGAGATTTCGCCCATTATCACACACCACCAGGCCGGGCTTGAGGCTCACCGGCAGCAACCACTCGTCGGTCTGTTGTTCTATACCCCGCCACAACTCCTGTGCGGTGTGGGGCCTGTCCCCCAAACATATGAGTTTCAGAATGGCCTGCTGACGTTTACCCCGGGCTGTGCTGAAGTTGGTGGTGAAGGTGTGTGGCTGACTGGATGAGCAGGTGGAAGAAGAGGAGGAGGAAGCCGAGAAGGAGGAGGTGGCAACAGGAGGCAAAGAATGTTGCCCTGCGATCCTTGGCGGCGGAAGGACGTGCGCCAAACAGCTCTCCGCCTGGGGCCCAGCTGCCACTACATTTACCCAGTGTGCAGTTAGGGAGATATAGCGTCCCTGGCCGTGCTTACTGGTCCACGTATCTGTGGTTAGGTGGACCTTGCTACAGATGGCGTTGCGCAGTGCACACTTGATTTTATCGGATACTTGGTTGTGCAGGGAAGGCACGGCTCTCTTGGAGAAGTAGTGCCGGCTGGGAACAACATACTGTGGGACAGCAAGCGACATGAGCTGTTTGAAGCTGTCTGTGTCCACCAGCCTAAATGACAGCATTTCATAGGCCAGTAGTTTAGAAATGCTGGCATTCAGGGCCAGGGATCGAGGGTGGCTAGGTGGGAATTTACGCTTTCTATCAAATGTTTGTGAGATGGAGAGCTGAACGCTGGCGTGTGACATGGTTGAGACGCTTGGTGACGGAGGTGGTGGTGGTGGTGTTGGTGGTACATCCCCTGTTTGCTGGGCGGCAGGTGCCAACGTTCCTCCAGAGGCGGAGGAAGAGGCCGAGGCGGCAGCAGCAGAATAGGCCGAGGCGGCAGCAGCAGAAGAGGTAGCAGGGGGAGCCTGAGTGACTTCCTTGGTTTTAAGGTGTTTACTCCACTGCAGTTCATGCTTTGCATGCAGGTGCCTGGTCATGCAGGTTGTGCTCAGGTTCAGAACGTTAATGCCTCGCTTCAGGCTCTGATGGCACAGCGTGCAAACCACTCGGGTCTTGTCGTCAGCACATTGTTTGAAGAAGTGCCATGCCAGGGAACTCCTTGAAGCTGCCTTTGGGGTGCTCGGTCCCAGATGGCGGCGGTCAGTAGCAGGCGGAGTCTCTTGGCGGCGGGTGTTCTGCTTTTGCCCACTGCTCCCTCTTTTGCTACGCTGTTGGCTCGGTCTCACCACTGCCTCTTCCTCCGAACTGTGAAAGTCAGTGGCACGACCTTCATTCCATGTGGGGTCTAGGACCTCATCGTCCCCTGCATCGTCTTCCACCCAGTCTTGATCCCTGACCTCCTGTTCAGTCTGCACACTGCAGAAAGACGCAGCAGTTGGCACCTGTGTTTCGTCATCATCAGAGACATGCTGAGGTGGTATTCCCATGTCCTCATCATCAGGAAACATAAGTGGTTGTGCGTCAGTGCATTCTATGTCTTTCACCGCTGGGGAAGGGCTAGGTGGATGCCCTTGGGAAACCCTGCCAGCGGAGTCTTCAAACAGCATAAGAGACTGCTGCATAACTTGAGGCTGAGACAGTTTCCCTGGTATGCATGGGGGTGATGTGACAGACTGATGGGGTTGGTTTTCAGGCGCCATCTGTGCGCTTTCTGCAGAAGACTGGGTGGGAGATAATGTGAACGTGCTGGATCCACTGTCGGCCACCCAATTGACTAATGCCTGTACCTGCTCAGGCCTTACCATCCTTAGAACGGCATTGGGCCCCACCATATATCGCTGTAAATTCTGGCGGCTACTGGGACCTGAGGTAGTTGGTACACTAGGACGTGTGGATGTGGCAGAACGGCCACGTCCTCTCCCAGCACCAGAGGGTCCACTAACACCACCACGACCATGTCCACGTCCGCGTCCCTTACTAGATGTTTTTCTCATTGTTATGGTTCACCACAACAACAAATATATTATTTGGCCCAATGTATTGTATTCAAATTCAGCGGGATATAAATTTGAGGCCTAGTATTTAGGCGCTGGGTGACCGGTATGGATTTAGTGACAGAATTAGACTTGGAAATGCACAGAAGCGTGTGTGTGAAGTTATTCTGAATGACCCTATGTGCACCTTCAATATGATCTACCCTTTTAGGGATAGATTTCAAATAGCTCTGATATAGCAGAAACGACAAAATTATGAAATTGCTAAATTGGGAATTGTATTTCAACCCAGAACAAAAAATGTGCTTTGACGGACACTAAATAACTTTCCCAGCCACAACAGGACAGCGGTAACGAGAGATTTAGCGGGATATAAATTTGAGGCCTAGTATTTAGGCGCTGGGTGACAGGTATGGGTTTAGTGACAGAATTAGATTTGGAAATGCACAGTAGCGGGTGTGTGAAGTTATTCTGAATGACCCTATGTGCACCTTGAATATTATATACCCTTTTAGGGATAGATTTCAAATAGCTCTGATATAGCAGAAACCACTAAATTATGAAATTGCTAAATTGGGAATTGTATTTCAACCCAGAACAAGAAATGTGCTTGAACGGACACTAAATAACTCGCCCAGCTACAGCACTAGGGACAGATTTAGCGGGATATAAATTTGAGGCCTAGTATTTAGGCGCTGGGTGACAGGTATGGGTTTAGTGCCAGAATTAGACTTGGAAATACACAGTAGCGGGTGTGTGTGAAGTTATTCTGAATGACCCAATGTGCACCTTGAATATTATATACCCTTTTAGGGATAGATTTCAAATAGCTCTGATATAGCAGAAACCACTAAATTATGAAATTGCTAAATTGGGAATTGTATTTCAACCCAGAACAAGAAATGTGCTTGAACGGACACTAAATAACTCGCCCAGCTACAGCACTAAGGACAGATTTAGCGGGATATAAATTTGAGGCCTAGTATTTAGGCGCTGGGTGACAGGTATGGGTTTAGTGCCAGAATTAGACTTGGAAATACACAGTAGCGGGTGTGTGTGAAGTTATTCTGAATGACCCAATGTGCACCTTGAATATTATATACCCTTTTAGGGATAGATTTCAAATAGCTCTGATATAGCAGAAACCACTAAATTATGAAATTGCTAAATTGGGAATTGTATTTCAACCCAGAACAAGAAATGTGCTTGAACGGACACTAAATAACTCGCCCAGCTACAGCACTAAGGACAGATTTAGCGGGATATAAATTTGAGGCCTAGTATTTAGGCGCTGGGTGACAGGTATGGGTTTAGTGCCAGAATTAGACTTGGAAATACACAGTAGCGGGTGTGTGTGAAGTTATTCTGAATGACCCAATGTGCACCTTGAATATTATATACCCTTTTAGGGATAGATTTCAAATAGCTCTGATATAGCAGAAACCACTAAATTATGAAATTGCTAAATTGGGAATTGTATTTCAACCCAGAACAAGAAATGTGCTTGAACGGACACTAAATAACTCGCCCAGCTACAGCACTAAGGACAGATTTAGCGGGATATAAATTTGAGGCCTAGTATTTAGGCGCTGGGTGACAGGTATGGGTTTAGTGCCAGAATTAGACTTGGAAATACACAGTAGCGGGTGTGTGTGAAGTTATTCTGAATGACCCAATGTGCACCTTGAATATTATATACCCTTTTAGGGATAGATTTCAAATAGCTCTGATATAGCAGAAACCACTAAATTATGAAATTGCTAAATTGGGAATTGTATTTCAACCCAGAACAAGAAATGTGCTTGAACGGACACTAAATAACTCGCCCAGCTACAGCACTAGGGACAGATTTAGCTGGATATAAATTTGAGGCCTAGTATTTAGGCGCTGGGTGACAGGTATGGGTTTAGTGCCAGAATTAGACTTGGAAATACACAGTAGCGGGTGTGTGTGAAGTTATTCTGAATGACCCAATGTGCACCTTGAATATTATATACCCTTTTAGGGATAGATTTCAAATAGCTCTGATATAGCAGAAACCACTAAATTATGAAATTGCTAAATTGGGAATTGTATTTCAACCCAGAACAAGAAATGTGCTTGAACGGACACTAAATAACTCGCCCAGCTACAGCACTAAGGACAGATTTAGCGGGATATAAATTTGAGGCCTAGTATTTAGGCGCTGGGTGACCGGTATGGATTTAGTGACAGAATTAGACTGGGATATGGCCAAAAAATAAACAGACTATTGCTGGTTAAATGCACTTGGTGTGACAGCTTCACCCTGATGTAGGCTTTAGCCAAAAAACAACCACACCATTGAGGGTTAAATGCACTTGGTGACAGGCGCAGCTTGCCCCTGATTTAGTATATGGCCAAAAAATGAACAGACTATTGCTGGTTAAATGCACTTGGTGTGACAGCTTCACCCTGATGTAGGCTTTAGCCAAAAAACAACCACACCATTGAGGGTTAAATGCACTTGGTGACAGGCGCAGCTTGCCCCTGATTTTGTATATGGCCAAAAAATGAACAGACTATTGCTGGTTAAATGCACTTGGTGTGACAGCTTCACCCTGATGTAGGCTTTAGCCAAAAAACAACCACACCATTGAGGGTTAAATGCACTTGGTCGCAGCTTGTGCTGGCGCACCACAAGACACAAAATGGCCGCCGATCACCCCAGAAAAATGTGACTGACAAACGGTCTGGGCAGCCTAAAAACAGTGAGCAATTGAGGATCAGCAGCTCAATGATCCACAGCTGCAGATCGATCAGTTAATCAAGTCCTTTGGAGGAGTTAATCTGCCTAATCTCGCCCTACTGTCGCAGCCGCAACCTCTCCCTACGCTAATCAGAGCAGAGTGACGGGCGGCGCTATGTGACTCCAGCTTAAATAGAGGCTGGGTCACATGGTGCTCTGGCCAATCACAGCCATGCCAATAGTAGGCATGGCTGTGATGGCCTCTTGGGGCAAGTAGTATGACGCTTGTTGATTGGCTGCTTTGCAGCCTTTCAAAAAGCGCCAAGAAAGCGTCACAAAAGCGCGAAGAAAGCGACGAACACCGAACCCGAACCCGGACTTTTACGAAAATGTCCGGGTTCGGGTCCGTGTCACGGACACCCCAAAATTCGGTACGAACCCGAACTATACAGTTCGAGTTCGCTCATCCCTAGTGGGCATCTTTATATAAGCCTATCAAGATAACAATAGAGCTGTCATCCCAATTCTGCAAATACTGTTATCATAAGGATTACCGTTCAGATTACTGTATATCTTCCACTCATATGAGAAGTAAACTGACAATGTACTGTACTGTCAAAATGAAAAGGATAAATGTATGATAGATGTTTTCTACGAATATTGAGTTTAATTAAAATAACCCTTTCTAATAGTAGAGTCCCTTTAATGCATTTTTCATGTTTTACTTATTTTTATAGGCTATAGTCAGTCTATGAGGTTCTCTGGGGGGTTGGTGTTCTTAGAGGAGATATGCATTGCTATTTTATTCTTGCAGAGTGGCCCAAAGCCAGGTTTCACTAAGACTTTTGGCTAGTTATTATCACGATGGGAAAATGCTAGATGTTTGTGAATGGATCACAGAGGAAAATATTGTTTTAAATAGTCCATACATGCTTAACTTGTTTTTACTGTATTACACAGCACATCACTATACTAACACAAAACACACAAAAGTCTTAAAATACAAAAAAAAAATCTGATTCTAAGCTTCTGCTAGCAGACGGTAACTATTAGAAAAGACTTGATTCTACACTGCCACCTGTTGGGCATAGCTGATACTGCAATACAAATGAGATAAGGTCAAGATTCCATAGTAATCACAGTGATATTTAGCCAAGAGACTGTCAGTTCCTTAATGCAATGTAATAAATATCTACACACTTGTACTTTTATTTCCCTCTTCATCAGCAGTATATTTAGTTTGTAAAGAAGGTTTGTATGTTTGTCTGATAGCGGAGTGTGTGGCTGTGTGGGCTTCTTGCATACACATCAAGATAGACATTGGATAAGAATGAGAAATATTCATGAACTTAAGCATATAACCCCCAAATAAACTGGAGACTTTGAATGTTAAACCAGACAATGACACTACAATGAACAGTCAAAGTACTTAAGCTAACATTTAGGCTGAGGTTCCCCAGTAAGATTACAGTGTGATCAACTGACAGGCTTCAGCCCTGAGGTGATCCTACAAACATGCTTGTGTCTCTGTTATCCAAAATGTTTTTTCTATTGGGGTAGAAATGGATACAAATCTATACTTTGGCCTAATCACAACCAAACACCAACTTTCCAACCCTCTTCTAGAAAAAAAACTCTGACAGCCAACATAATGGAAAGCTCACAGAATGCAAAATTTTGCTGAATTCAACTGGTGCCACGATAGACAACAGCTTACAAAACAGTATAAAAAATAATGTACATTCTGTACAATTAGATAAACTATATAAACATATCAATTATATGAAATAAACATAGGGCAAATGGGTAATTGAAGGCATCAAGCGTTGGGTTGCTTAAACAGCATTCCAACGCTATTGCCTTCAGTTGACCACAAGTATACAAAGATACCAATAACAAACTTAACGTGGCCTACTGATTAGGCCTCAGAACAAGGAGGAAATCCAATTCAGTTGTATATTACATATTCTATCATCTGTACATGACTATTTCACCATGCCCCCTTAACATAATCCAGAATATTTTACCATTTAATTGCCATCAAAGACCCATTTAACCCAAGAAATCTCGATGACATAAGAAACGTGAACTTAAGGGTCCGGATTATGGGGCAGGTGGGTGGAAATATTTCTCCTTGGCACCACTGGAAAGACCTCTCCTTCCCCTGAGTACCTAGATCTACATATAAGGCTACTTTCCCTTTTAAGCCTACTCCCAACATAATTGACCTTGCAATCTTTTGATTATGCCTCCTATCCATAGGCAAATTAATCCTATAACTTTTCTGCTAGTCTCCCAATCATGCCATGCTCCACTACAAATGTGCCCACTCTAAAGCAGTCACTGAAAATACAGTATACAGTTCTGACTATACAACATATAGTATTTATTAACACCAAATATTTCATTTTAACACTTCCAAACTCTATCTCCAATGTACTGCAAAACATTTTACTGATTACACCACATTTCTTGCTCAAATTCAACTAAAAAAAGCAACTCTGCAATTCTTGATAAAAAAAAATCTAACAATCTACAGTACTATGACTGCAGGTTCAGACTACACAGGGTTAGTTTGTAGCCTCTTACGATGGAGACACATAGGTCTTCAGAAGAGCTGTAGACATAAAAAGTAAGGTATTTATAATAAAGACTTTTTTTTGTTTTAGATGCACTGAAACAATACAACCATTGCTCTCAAAGAGACATACCCTGTTATTATTATTACTGTGATTAGGTTTATTATTATACAGTCTACCAGTGCCTGATTTTGTTCCCCTCCTATCAAATACTATGGTGTAGTTGGTGAACCATCTGACACTTGCACTGTATGCAAGCAAAGATCATGCCAACAGGGCAGTGAGTATGGACCCGCCATGTCAACTGATCCAACCCTAAGGGCATTATCGATGCTCCCCTTGTATTCACCCTTTAACCCCTGTGCAGGAATGTTGATTTCACTGCAAGGGAACAACCAGACCAGTACCTCTGGGGAAGGATTTGGAATCAATGGGAATAAAAAAGCTGAACTACTACATAAAGGCAGAGCTCAACCACCCCACCCAACTTGCACACGCCTAGAACCCCAGACGAAGCTACTGGCAAAACGGTCATCAGGTATGGTGGGTAAGCTCTACCTATGAGTATATTATGTAGAAGTTCAGCTTTTGTACTTACTTAAATTATTATTGGCACTGTCCTGTGACTTGCAGTTATGTGCTCGCTCCCTCTGTTTTATCTGCCTCATGTTATGACTCCATTCCGTTTAATATTGTATTTTAATAAAGATGGTGTTTTAACTGTAAGTTGTGTCCAGCACCATCTTTTTTTTTTTTTTTTGCTTTGGTGATATATGTGTATGTATGGCATGCTGAGTGTACAGATTTGCCAAGAACACCTAGTAGTGTAAGCAATGAAGAGACCATGTCACTCACTGCAGCACCATGGTATCGTCAGTTTATTGGCAGGGGTGCCAAGAGTTGGACCTTCACCAACCTAATAATGATGGCATATCCTAAGGATAGGTTCAGGCTGAGCAGACCTCACGCAGTAGGGTGAGGCGGGAGGGTTGCTTTAAGCCTTGATGTCTTAGGCTCTGTAGAAGATAGAGATATGGGCCTTATTTGAAAGCACTTTCTAAGTAAAAAAAAACAAACACCCAAATCACAGCATTATCTCCTTTACATCGGGAAATATAACCTTTAGAAATCTAGTAGGAAGTGGCAGGTGCTGAAAATGAAAGCAGGTTTTAGCTTCTTTCACTCGCAGCAAGATTTCTGAAGGCTATATGTTCAATGTAGAAGAGATAAGGCTGTGCTCCTGCTATTTAAAGCTTTGATTGCTAGCTTTCAACCAAGACCAGGACCATTTCTCTAGTTTCTACAGAGCCTGAGATATGAAGGCTTATAGCAGCCTCTCCCTCCTTTAGCTGGCTATCATCTCAAGCCAGGCTGGAGCATGAGAGGGGAGGCAGAGAGGGGTTGACAGCCGACAAGAGGAAACAAAAACATCCTCTCTCATGATAAGGATTATGACTAGAGAGGAATCTAATAAATTAGTCCTCACATGGTTATTTGTCGGAAAAATGTTAAATAAATCCTCAAAATCATACTGACTGACAGCATAAAGTTATCATGTTATTTATATGACACAGAGAATGCCGTAAAATGAAATCTCACATAATATTGGTAAAATTGCCATTTTATCTTTCTCCCTAAAAATAAAATTATAGAAATTAATTAATAAAAAAAAGCTACAACTCTTTTTGCAAAATTAAAGCTCTAATATAGCTAAATTGGAGAAAAAAATAAAAAAAAAACATGACTGCTGGAACACAGATGGGGAAAAATGTTACTGGTCCTTAAGGCTAAAATTAGTTGTCACTTAGGGGTTAAAATGCACTTCAGTTTCACCCGAGTTGTGCGACAATTATATTCAATTCAGACATAAATTCAAAGTCTACAATAAAAAAAGTGACCTTTTCAGGAGGGTTTTTCAATTTTGCTGTGAATGTTGAGGGTTAATTTGATGAGCTGTAGGGGGATCTCTAAAAGAAAATGTACTTCCGTTCATACTTTTTCTAGGGAAAGTAGGAAAAATATTGAACAGGGACTAAACACTTTAAATTGCACAGCATAATGTCCATATTATGATTGTATGCATATGTTTAAAACCAAAGGCTATGCTAGTTCAACTATCAACACAACAAAACTGTATATGTTTCCTGGTACAAGAATAATTGCAATATATTGTAATATGTCTAACAATGAAATATGATACAGTGTTAATGCATTATGGTAAAACCTCAATATATGTCCACTCAAGCAAGAAGAATACACTGGGACAGTAGCATGTCTGGACAGACAGATCTGTTATGTCTACATTGACCAAAGAGAGTGTCTGGCTTTTGCATCTGTTTGTGCATATCCCGTTAAAGGAAGTGTTGCAATATCATTACATTATAAAATGAAAAGACATATTTTGAAAAGAGAAGGGACATTAACTGAGACAAATTCCAAAATGGCATGGATAAGTATTTCTACTATGTTAAAGTAACTTAGCAGCTACCTAGAGTATTAATACACATGATATTATATCATTCATGTGCAGTGAAAATGTAGGCTCACTTTATAAGAGAATTAAAAAACAGGAAACCCTACAATAAAATACAATTACTTAACTCCTCAGCTTAATTTTTCTGTTTAAAATGGCCAGAAAGAGTCCACAAATTAAGAGGCTACAATTTTAGGGAAAGATCCAGACAGGGGCATAGACAGATCTCATGGGGCTCCATAGAAAAACTTAGTATGAGCCCTCCTGCCCCACCCAGTATCTTATATGCATTCGACAATCACTCCCAGGTATTGCAAAGTATAATAAATTACAAAAAAAAAAAAAAACTGTACCTCAACCACTTTATTTGACTTATATCTATCTGCCTGCAGCCACCACTAGGGGGAGCTCAGTTTACAAGAACTTATACAGTTACTATTCACTGGAAGCTGAAATAATCTTTTTGCACTGAGCTCCTTCTCATTGCGACTGCATGAAAATGCAGTGCTTTTACATTTTGAAGAGAAAGAAGGAGTTCAGTGCAGACCCTTTTGTCCCAGGACCCCTAAGTATTTGTTTGGTCTGCCTCTGTTGGAGGTATGTTATTAGGTGCAGACTACGTAGCAAAACTGCTGCTCCTGATGACATAGCAAAACTGCTACCATAGAAGAAAGTCCAGACTACAAAGTGATCCCTGGAGAAAACACAGACTACATACTTAGACAGTTGTTATAGAGAGAAATCCAGTCTAAATAGCTGGTCTAATGCTATATGAAGAGGCCCAGGCTACATACAGTAGTCAGGCTTCTGCTATATTAGTGTTACAAACAGTGTTATTGTTCACCACTCTGTACGCCAGCATTGGTCTCTCACGTTCTCTTGGCTGTTGTGCTACATGACTAGACGATTAGTGGACAAATACGATTCTTTAGGCATCCTATGTGAATGTTATACATCGGTGTTTCCTTGTGTTTGTGAAATCACCCTATAGTTTTAGCTTGAAGTCATTATACATTGCTATATAAGCCAGCCAGTTAATTTATGAGGGATCCAAATGTCAAGTCTGTTCTGTTGTGGCCCCAAGCCTATAATATTTCTACATTATTTGTCTGTGTATAACATAGCATGTGCAGCTACCTAATACTACAGTAGTGGTACACTGCAATAGGGGTATAAAGCTAGAGTTAGATCTTGGAGAAACACATGCTAAGTGGGAGAGCTGAGAGTAAACCCAGCCCTGAAACAGGTATCAGTCAGGGCTAGACAAAAGAAAAAGAACTTGAAAAGCATTCCAGTGTTACAAACAGGGGCAAGTAGAAGCCCTGTGGAGATAAGCTGTCTGAAAGGACTTTATAGGCTCTAGAACAAGATTGTTCAGAAGTGTAAAGGCTTCTGGCCCTGGTTAGTCTTAGAATAGGCAGAATCTGTACTACATCTCGCAGTGTAAACATGTAGTGACCGACATGTAAGTACAGCAACCTGTACAAAAGATCTTAGGCTACTTTCACATATGTGACAGTGCAATCCGGCTGCCAATTCTGGCCGGGAATTGGCTGGACAAAAAACACAGCGTGCAGTGGTTTCTGTCCGGCTGGTTCTCAGCATATTTGCCGAATTGCGGCCGGATCTTCGCCAGATTCAATTATAGTTAATGGGGCCAGCGGGCATTTCAGTTGCATTTGGCATTGCTGTAACCAAACTATTCCAGTAGGCTGTTCTCTACCAGAACAGGCTGCCAGTATCCATGCCGCAGATGGGAAGGTAGCCTTAGTCTGATGTTTGGGTCTGCCCTGCAATTGCATCGTACATGGAAACACATTCCACTCCATTTCTGGATGCTTATGCTTTAGTGTGAAACAGAGTAGTGCAATGTGAGGAACATTTGCTTCAAAGAAACATCTTAGACTATTAACCATCTGTGCAGCCATGTAACCTGTAATCTCTGCGCAATTACACCTTGTCTAAACACTGCTAATCCATGCATGCTGAGAACTGCAATTTATGTACCTTATTTTTTTTGTACTGCAAAAGTGTCTCATTATCACCTGCCTCCACCACTGCAGGGAACCCTGCCTTGGACCTCATAATTTATCACAATCAAGGGCAACCCAAACCACCATCTGGCAGGAGAACCCTGGGACCAGGTTGCACCCTTCCCATCACTGCACGTCCCAGGGGAGCATCAGTGTGAGTACCAACTACAACCACTGCTATCCTGTCCCTTGTCTCCTGGATCCACTGCACATGTTCCTGGATTATGGATTGTTTTTACAGAGAGCTACTACATAAATACATAAGCAGTGTGAAACTTGTAAAACAAAACCTGTTAACTACTCCATACTTAGTATGCGCTACTTGCTCTAATGCCCATACAGGGGTAACACTTCATGTGGATTGTCAGGCGCTATTATATTATGCTGCATCGCAGGGGTAGAGAAGGCACCTGACAGGCAACCTGTTGCAACAAATTATGGCTAGTTTTCTCCCTGCTTTACCCATATGAGCAATATAGCCTTTGACAATGTACCTATCTACTCAGATTCACTGGACTTTATAATGGCTATAATAAAAAAAAAATCTCTCTTTTATTTTGATTAGCCTACTATATTCATAAACCACCAAAAGATTGGAGTGATATCACCGCAATTATTTACTAATAGGTTTCTCATTTTCTAATAGTGTTTTGTGTGTTTGCATCATTTTGTACAGTGCCCCTTTCAACAGCATTATTTGCTATTCATTTATCAGGTGTTTATGGCATAATGGGATGGTGTTTAGAAATTCCATTTGCCATACGCTATTCCTGATCCCTGCACACAATCTTCATTTGTCAGGGGATTTAGATCTCAGCTGTGTTTAGTTTTTAGAGCTTGAGAACAAGTCGACCCTATGGACAGACACCTAATGATATAATTTTTGCAGAGTGAAAAGGTTTGACTGCCCTCTATCAACCTTCTTGCAGACAGCTCCTTTGAATACAGTAATGGAAGACAATATAAAAGGCATAAATCTCTACTAACTTCAAGGGTTCCAGGAAACTGTGACTTCTTAAATGCAGTTTCAAAAAAACTTGGCACAGTGACAAAAGCTTTGGGGCTATTAATTTACCTAACACTAGCCAAAAATAACCAGAGTCTATATGTGTCTCTTGATTTGTTTTGAAATCCATTCAAAAGTGCAAAGAAGTTAAAAAGTTGGAGATCCAAAAACCTGAAATGGGAAACATAAAGTAAGAATAGTCCTATTCTTTATCCTATATGAAATGTCTCTAAGAACTGAACATGGTTTTAAGTTTAGAGTAATTTAAGCTGTATACATTGAAGCAAAAAAGGGCCATGCATTTACTAGTTATGACGTTCACAGTGGTTTTATTACTGTGATACCCTTTGTGGAGCTTAGGGCCTGGGTGTCTGAAAAAGAGAAATTACATTGTGAGCTAGAACAGAGACTGATGTGAGTATACTGTATATACAGTGGTCGCTCAGCATACAATGGCTTCAGGATACAATATTTTAAACAGTGTTTTTTCTTGGGCAATCGTACATTTCGAAATTCAACATACAATGTCTCAAACTTCGAACCAACCAATCAATGTGGCAATTTTTCCAGTAAAATTCCTGTATTGGTTGTCTAGTAGCAACTCTCTATAAGCATCGGACTGGCCCACCAGAGTACCTGAGGATCCTCTGCTGGGCCCAGGCTCTGATACTGTACTATAGCGGGCCCCAAAGGTCAAGGGAAAAAACACTTGGAGAAAGTAAATTGGCACTAGAGACTTTATTGATTATATGGGGATTGGGCCATGAAAATAATTCCTCTGATGGGTCCAAGTAGCCCCAGTCTGACCCTTCTCTCTTCAGTACAGTGTCCTGTATTGCCCTCTGTCTGTGCCAGGATGGGCTGCTCTTTTGGACACCAGGTGAGGGCAGCTTCTTTTTATTTTTCAGGTACACGGTGTGCTATACTGGACCCTAAAGAATCTCTTGTCCTATCATAGAAAGTGATTGAAATCTTCCAGCATCTATTGATCTTTTACCGACTGTCTTATGTCAATGTAAGACTTTCTTTAGCTCTTATTTTAGTTATTTTTCTCACAAAGAAATCTGCTGCCAAACAAATCCAAAATGTTGCTAATTTGCTTCAGATGAATAAAGCAAAAAGGAGCCTGCACCATTCTACTTTGAAAATTGGAGGGAAACAGGGCAGGTAGGATAAAGATAGAGGATCACATGACCATGGGAGGGAGGGGGTCTTGCTCTGATTGGCTCACAGGCTGACAGACAGCCTGTGAGCAAATCAGGGGACAGTATTTTATCAGGTTGTTGAGTCTCTGGGCTACCTCAGAATCACAGATAGCATTCTGAGCTTTACCTGCCAGGCAAGAGGATGCGTGTTGGATATGTCCTGCAAACAGCAATTACAGACACAAGCTAGTGTGTTGTAGGGACAGTTTAGGGGCATATTTAGTTAGGTAGATTGAATTAATAGGCAGAAAAGTCAGGGTTTTATCATAGAAACCATAGGGTCAGTCAGAGTTCTGTGTGTTGTTTACTTTGGACAGCTGCTGGCAAGTGGAAAGTTTCATTTAATGCACTGCAAAATCCTGCAGTGCCTGAAGAAACATCATTTTTTTCAGGAGCCAGCCTTGTGGCAAATACAGAGTAGGGAATCACAGTCTGATAAAAGTGGCGGGGAGGGTGAGAACTATGATGATGGCTGTGTGTTGGACAGAACCTGGGAGCCAGATTAGGGTGCTGAGGAGGAGGTGACATCAGAGTTGGAGGGTGGTGGCCATAGCAGCAATAAAGAGCAGAGGCAACATACGGCCAAAACCTACAAAAGAACTGTCAGGGCCAGATCTGCTTCTATTGTGGTCAGCTCGAAAACTGTTGATGCCGCTGATACTGTGGGCGCAGGCTTAAAACATGCCAGACCAGGCTAAGCTCTGCTGCTGCTAGCTTTGTGCAAGTATATCCTGTATTATGGTGGTTTTTCTCCACAAGGCCAGTACACTAAACCACTGCCATGTGCAAGATCTGAAGGAATAAAATATACAGTGGGTGTTTAAACACAAAAATAAGCATGAGAGCTTCCTGGCATCACCCGATCAGTGGGAAATTCTGTAAGACAAGTCTGTTCCCCTTTTCCTGGTCTTCTTTGTGGAAGCCAAACTACATCCCCAAGCAGTACAGTGTCCTTGTCATCATCACCTACTCCTTCTCAGACTCCTCCTCCTGCTCCTTGTTCTCCACTCTATCATGAGACATCCATAATGGAATGCAACTGTCTGAACTGCTCTATAGTATTACTACTACTGGCCAGCTGTCTGTAAAAATTGTCTCATTCTCCCATGCTGTAGCGCTGGCCAATCGCAGCACTCAGCTCATAGCCTGAGAGAAAAAAAAGCTTTGAGTTTAGCACTGCGATTGGCCAGCGCTACAGCATGGGAGAATGAGATGCCGGCAGGTTCCACTGGGTGGAGCCAAACTATGAAGATACCGGAGGCTATACCGGGAGAACGGAGCGGCGCCCAGGTATAACAGTAAATGCAGGGAGATACCTGGGCGCCCCTCTACATGTATGTATAGTTAGTTTAGATGTTTTATTCTAGTGAAAGGTCCTCTTTAAGTCACCACTCTCCCGCTGTGTTTGCTACAAGTAGCAAAATCCTCAGCAACTGGTTCCGTTTTCTACATGATGTAACAGTTTTTTCACTGCCAAGCCAACCTGATGCATATCAGAAAATGGACATGCACCACCTTAACAACTAGGTTCGGTTCTACCTGGACTGTGCCTTTCTCCGACACATACTGTACATTGTTCCCTGACCCAATGGTCTTCTGGGCAGGCAGATTGGAACAGTAACTGGAACTAGTCAATTTTTCTGTTACTGTACTGTCTTGTTCAGACTCCAGTGTCATCTCAGAGAGGGTTTTCAGCATGCACATACTTGGTCGGCAGCTGTGAGGAATGCTTAGGCGGCCACTTGGGAATCGGCCCATCGAAAAATTTCCCTGTAAGGTCAATAGCCAGTCTGTCCCTGACTATTTTAAATGATAAAGTAGGCTGTATACTTTGACATATCCCTGTGACTTAAAAATGATGTATAACAAAAAAAAAGCTAAATACAAAATAGATCAAATGGATTTAATGCATGAACCTATAAACAGAACTAGTTAAATGCACATATTTATATATGAAATATGTGAATGTGCAGCAGTTCAGGAGTGTGTGGAGGATGGGAGTAGTTAATATGGTAAATAAATAATACATACTCACCTTATACATTTGCTCGCAGAGAGGCAATCACAATCATCTTGATTGAAGACACTGTGCGAGATTTTGGCTTTGATTCGCTCAGCACTCATAAAAACCACTGACAGGCTGTTACAACTACACCCTGAAGTGATATTTCACCAGTTTTTAATTTGCCCCTCCTAGGTCTCCAGCTTGCCACCGTATATTTTGTCCAAAAAAAGACCGCGCAGCTCAAACTCTTTCCATAGGAGCGTAGATAATTAGGGTAGGTGGATAGTATCTTTAGATGCAATCGATCACTGGATTTGAGGTTCCCTTTACATTCAGATTGTTCACCTCCTGGATGTTAAATCAGAGAACTGAACATAGTGAGGTACCGCAGCACTTCATTAAACAAATTGTTTTATTATACTCACATAGACTAAAACTGTTTTGTGCATATAAAAGTATAAAATATTTCTCAAATATCGCGTGCCCGACCCATCACCAATGCATTTTAGTAGGACAAAGGGTACTGTAACTGTTGCTAAAAAATACTGCAATACTTTTTTAAGTCCACAATCCACATAATAAAAATTGCAATATGCCCCATCAGTTATATATCAGAGCAAATGTTTACCTAAAAGCTATGATCTCAACAACAAAAATCTATGTCATTCCATATTGTGCCCAGTATTATGAGACAAAATATAGATGGTCTTATTCATGAGGTCCTACAAAAATATCATTCTCTCCCAATGCTTCTTCTAACCTCTCCTTACATTTTTATAATTTCTTCTAAAATGGTTCTATTATAATGTACTGTAAGTAGAACTAAAATTCTAAAATATTCATGCATCTCCGCAGTCCAGTCTGTAATTTTAGGTATAACATATTACCGCAGCTCTATTGGTTTATAAATACAATTTATCATAATGTAAAAAGTAAGACAGAATCTCATCCTAGTAAATATATTTATGAGGCTTTTTTTTGTCCCTGACATTATGGGTTAGAGTAACTGGAATCCCTAGTAATGTGTCCATTAATGCATGTGTTAAGTAAATATGCATGTACAAATGTCAGTATGATAGATAAGTTTGAAGAAGAGAAGAGGTGCAAAAAGCAAAACACAAGAGGTACAGAGGCTCCTGTCATCTACAAAGTGCAGGTAGAAGCACTAAAGTCAATGTTAATCTCTATAAACCCACTCTTGAAGAAGCCTCCAAATAGGAAATGTGCAGTTAGAAATAACCTGGTTCAGTGGCACTATGAGACAAAACCAGAAGTGAATGATGCTCTTAAAGGGGTTATCCATAGTCTTCACTTTGGAAACTGCCCCTCAGGATAGCTCATTAATATCAGATTGGTGGGGGTCCTGCGAATCAGCTGTTTGAAACAACTGCTGCACTCAACAGAGCTCCAGTGAGGGCTGCGGCACAGTTTGCCAAGCACAGTACCATATATTGGATAGCGGCTGCTTTTGGTATTGCAGATTAGCCCCATTTACTTGAATGGGACTGAGCTACGCCTAGACCGCAAGAACAATGATGTCACTGGCCTAGGAAAAGATCTAAGCACTTACAGGGTGCTTCAGCTACTTCCAATAGCTGATTGCAAGGGTTCCTGGATTATACCCCTGCTTATCTGATATTGATAACCTATCCTGAGGATGTCATCAATATCAAATTTCCAGATAGCCCCTTTAATGCAAATGCTTCTCTTTGAACGTCAGGTTTCATTCTATACAGGTCCAAAATTATATGTCAATTATTTTATACTATACACACGTGGACAAAATTGTTGGTACCCTTCCGTTAAAGAAAGATAAACCGACAATGGTGACTAAAATAACTTGAAACTTATGAGATCTCCAGCTGCTAAGCCATGCCCCTTGAAGAGGGGACAGTGTCATTAGCAACAGGATGCAATGCTCTTTCATCCCATATCGTGAGTATGCTGGAGGACACTAGCAGTGGGCTGATTGCTCATCTGATCTATTCCTGTGTGCTAGTGTTCTGACTAATGGAATGCCGAGTCATGACCTATCAGATTCTGATCCAGAGATTTGGTGCTGTATTTAAACCCCCTCCTGGACTTTGTCGTAGTCTGTGACTCATTGGCTGTGTTCCTGGTTCCGTATTGTGGATTACTAGTGATTTGACCTTGGCTTGTCTGCTTAACTACTCTCTGTCTAAGTATTGGTACTGTGTTCCTGTCTGGTTCTGATCTTGGCTTGGCTACTTAGAGCTTGCACTGCAAGTAGGCAGGGAAAGCAGGGACGGGGTTCTAGTTAGGGCTCACTGTCCATGTTTATCCCTATCTACTGATGTTACAATAATCTTGAGATTTCATCGTACCATGCACAGTTTCAAGGCACCCCTGTGCCAGATGCAGAAGAGCAGCCCCAAAACATAACCGAGCCTCCTCCATGTTTCACAGTAGGTACAATGTTCTTTTCTTTGTATGCTTTCTTTTTACATCTGTGAACATAGAGCTGATGTGGCTTGCAAAAAAGCTGTAGTTTTGTCTCAGCTGTCCATATGACATTCTCCTAGAGGTTTTGCGGCTTGCCAATATGCATTTAGCAAATTCAAGTCTTACTTTTTTAAAGATTTGCTTCCTCATTGGACATAAATCACCATAATAATTAATGGATTATCACTAGTGTTGATCGAGCATCAAAGTGCTCGGGCAGAACACCTTGGGATGTTTGGGTGCTCTACTGAGCACACAAGCACAATGAAAGTCTGAAGAGGGGAGGGTATCTGGTTCACATGAAAAGGTCAGAAATTGATGGAAACACCACTGAAATGATTCGGGAACAGCATGGGGAGGAAATCGATTTTAGAGGAAAAATTGTTAGGAAACATTATTTCCTGTATATTTACTTGTATATAAAGTGCAAGTGCTGCCACTAATTAAAAGGAAGAGGCACTCTGATACAACCTGTATATCACATAAAAGGAGGGACTGGGACTCATTCACCTTGTGGTACAATTGTTCAGGTAGTGGTACCCCTACAATATTAATGCCTATGCACTAAGAGAAAGGGCTGCCAAAAAATTACAAGGAACCGGCACTTCAATGCACCCTTTATTACACATAAAGGAGGGCATCATGCACCCTTAAAAAAATATGATTGATCGCCTGCTGGTGAGCTGACCCTGTAAAAAATTGCAATTGAGGGCCTACTGGTGAGCTGACCCTGTAAAACAGTGATGTCAAACTCGTGGCCCTCTAGCTGTTGCAAAACTACAACTCCCATCATGCCTGGGCATACTACAGCTATCAGGGAATGATGGGAGTTGTAGTTTTGCAACATCTGGAGCGCCATGAGTTTGACATCCATGCTGTAAAACATTATATGCAAGGGCATGCAGATGAGCTGACCCTCTAAAAATTATATGCGAGGGTCTGCAGGTGAGCTGACCCTGTAAAAGATTGTAGGTGAGGACCTGCAGATGAGCTGACCTTGTAAAAGATTGTAGTTGAGGGCCTGCTGGTGAGCTGATCCTCTAAAAAATTATATGCGAGGGCCTGCAGGTGAGCTGACCCTCTAAAGGGCCTGTAGGTGAGCTGATCCTGTAAAAGATTGTAGGTGAGGGCCTGCAGCTGAGCTGATGTTGGTAGCACCTGTGCCAACGCAGGGTACGACTCGCTTCGGGCCTACACAATGTTCACCCAGTGTGCCATCAGGGCCGAATGCACTTGCACATGTGTACATGGTTAAGTGGACCTACCCAGTAACTGCGTTGGTGTAAGGCAGGCACAGCACACCTTGAAAAATAGTGGCAGCTGGGAACTGCATAACTGGAGACGGCCTCTGACATCAGGTTGCAGAAGGCCTCAGTGTACACAAGCCTAAATGGCAACATTTCCAGGGCCAGCAATTTGGAAAGTTGTACGCTGCGCTGGAACACGGAAGTGGATGTGGTCACTGATGGTGCTTGCGAAGGTTTAGGTACAGGGTGGGAGTCATCTGGGCCTACACCTTCGACAGGGGATTGGCCAGCATGTAACACAGGGGAAGAGGAGGCAGTGGTGTGACCCGCAGACACAGATTGTGGACCCAGGCGTTCATCCCACTTATTACGGTGCTTGGATGCCATGTGGTGGATCATGCTGGTGGTGGTGAGGTTGCTAGTGTTCATGCCACGGCTTATTTTGGTACGGCACAGGTTGCAAACTACTATTCTTTTGTTGTCCACACTTTCCTCAAAAAAGCGGCATAC
Organism: Bufo gargarizans; assembly: GCF_014858855.1. Lineage (NCBI taxonomy): Eukaryota > Metazoa > Chordata > Amphibia > Anura > Bufonidae > Bufo > Bufo gargarizans. The sequence goes on from NC_058083.1 coordinate 320,150,598, forward strand.
TGCAGAACACTTACTCCTTGGCAAGGGAAATTTCCGCAAGGTGGTGCTCCGTGGAACAGCTGCAGGCCTGTTTGCTGTGGCCAGCCTTCTCACTTTTGCCACCCTACTGCCTCTTCCAACATGTTGCGGTGCAGCAGATCCTTCCCACTCTGTACTGCTGTCATCGCTCAGCTTTGCACCTTCCCAGGTTGCGTCAGTGACTTCATCGTCCACCACCTCTTCTTCCACTTCCTCACTCTGCTCATCCTCCTGACCTGTTGACCTAACCACTACCTCAGTAATTGACAACTGTGTCTCATTCTCTTCATCAATCTCTTGAGACAGTAATTGCTGTAGACTTATTGGCAACTGTGTCTCATCATCATCCACCTCATTAAACAGTAATTGCCGTTCCCCACAGTCAGCTTCTTGTGACTGTGGATGCTTAAGAGTTTGGGAATCAGGGCACAAGATCTCTCCCTCTTTAAGCGTGCTTGCCGAGAGGGCCAAATCAAGTAATATCAATGAAAAGAAGTCCACGGAATATCCAAGTGTGGGATCACTTGTTTGGACAGGCTGTAAATGGTGGGAGGAAGGAGGATCAGGGCGAGTATTGGGTTGAGCAGACTCTTGGCTACTGAGACTGGACTTGGTGGAAGCGACTGGAAAAATTATCTGCTGCAATCTGACCGACCACCTGGTTGCACTGGTCTGACTTCAAGAGTGGTGTCCTGCGCCGCCCTTCAAACTGGGACATAAAGCTAGGTATTGTGGATGCTTGTTTTTTTTTTGTGCTCTGGCAGCAGGCACAGTTTTACCGCGCCCAGGGCCACGGCCTCTGCGTGCACCATCAGCATCAAGGCCACTTCCCCGTCCCTTACTGCTCGCCTTCTTCATATTAAATGTTATATATGCTTGAAAGTCTGTAACACATACAGTAGCGTAGGATTTGGAAGTGTATGTGAAAACAAATTAAAAAAGTATTTGGGATGTGGAAACGTCACACAGGAGATATCCAGGAGATAATGTCAATGCTATCACCAGCAGCTAATAAAACAATTACAGGGAATGTCACAGGTAATTGGGTTGAGGAAACGTTATATAGGAGACGTACCACCAGTAATGTCACTGTCCGCAGCGTCAACGAAAAAAGTACACTGTATGTCACAGATAAATTTTTTCAGCGTACAAGTTACACTGCGGATGTGGCACTGGTAATGTCACTGTCAGAAGCACACACTGGATGTCACAGATATTTTTGGGATGCGCACACTTTACACAGGAGATGTGGAACAACTTATGTCACTGTCCGCAGCGGACATCGTCTACGGAAAAAGTACACTGGATGTCACAGATATTTTTTGGATGCGCACACTTTACACAGGAGATGTGGCGCAGCTAACGTCACTGTCCGCAGCAGACAGCGTCTACGGAAAAAGTACACCGGATGTCACAGATATTTTTGGGATGCACACACTTTACACTGCAGATTAGAGATGTCCCGAACTATTCGCCGGCGAATAGTTCCCGGCGAACATAGCTTGTTCGCGTTCGCCGCTGCGGGCGAACATATGCGATATTCGGTCCGCCTCCTATACGTCATCATTGAGCAAACTTTGACCCTGTACCTCACAGTCAGCAAACACATTCCATCCAATCAGCATACCCTCCCTCCCAGACCCTCCCACCGCCTATCAAAAAGCAAGGACAGCATCCATCTTAGATTAATTCTGAAGCTGCAGTGTCACAAAGTTGTAATCGCAATGTGATTAATACAGGTTATATTAATCGCATTGCGATTACACCTTAGAGCTGGGTTCCTATTGATTATATTGATAGAATATAACGAAGATTGAGAATATAGTGCTATATTCGTTGTCAATTCTAGCAATACAACCATTAGGAACTCAGATCTAAGTTGTATTCGCAATGCGAATAATGCAGGTTATATTAATCGCATTGCGAATTCAAGCTAGCGAATGCAAGCTAAGTTCCTAATGGTTGTATTGCTAGACTTGACGAATATAACGAATATAGCACTATATTCTCAATCTTCATTATATTCTAGCAATAAAACCATTAGGAACCCAGCAGCTCTAAGTTGAATTCGCAATGCGATTAATATAACCAGCATTAATCGCATTGCGATTACAACTTTCTTAAATACGACAGTACATTCTAGCATGGAGCCGTTCCCATGGTGATGGGGGCGCTCCATGAGCACGGAAGTCGGCAGAAGCTCTAAGTTGAAATCGCAATGCGATTAATTCAAGTTCTATAAATCGCATTGCGATTTCAACAGAACTTCTGCTGACTTCCGTGTTCATGGAGCGTCCCCATCACCATGGGAATGACTCCATGCTAGAATGTACTGTTGGATTTGAGAAAGTTGAAATCGCAATGCGATTAATTCAAGTTCTATAAATCGCATTGCGATTTCAACTTACCACACTCTGCGTCAACTACGTAATTTTCCATGGGAGTTTTGCCATGGATCCCCCTCCGGCATGCCACAGTCCAGGTGTTAGTCCCCTTGAAACAACTTTTCCATCACTATTGTGGCCACAAAGAGTACCTGTGGGTTTTCAAATTCGCCTTCCAATTGATGTCTATTGCGGTTCGCGAACATTTGCGGAAATTCACGTTCGCTGTTCGCGAACGGAAAATTTTATGTTCGCGACATCACTACTGCAGATGTGGCACTGGTAATGTCACTGTCAGAAGCGGACACCGTTTATTGAAAAACTACTCTGTATGTTACAGATACATTTTTTCAGCGCACACGTTATACTGAAGAAATGTCACTGGTAATGTAACTGTCAGAAGCGGAAACCGTCTAATTAAAAAAGTACTCTGTATGTTACAGATACATTTTTTCAGCGCACACGTTACACTACAGATGTGGCACTGGTAATGTCACTGTCCGTAGCGGACACCGTCTATGGAAAAAAGGACACTGGATGTCACAGATATTTTTGGGATGCGCACACTTTACACTGGAGATGTAGTGCAGGTAATGTCACTGTCCGCAGCGGACACTGTCTACGGAAAAAGTACAATGGATGTCACAGATATTTTTGGGATGTGCACACTTTACACAGGAGATGTAGCGCAGCTAATGTCACTGTCCGCAGCAGACAGAGTCTACGGAAAAAGCACACTGTATGTCACAGATATTTTTTGGATGCGCACACTTTACACAGGAGATCTGGCGCGGCTAATGTTACTGTCCGCAGCGGACACTGTGTACCGAAAAAGTACACTGGATGTCGCAGATATTTTTGGGATGCGCACACTTTACACAGGAGATGTGAAGCAGCTAATGTCACTGTCCGCAGCAGACACCGTCTACGGAAAAAGTACACTGGATGTCACAGATATTTTTGGGATGCGCACACTTTACACTGGAGATGTGGCGCAGCTAATTTTACTGTCCGCAGCAGACACTGTGTACCGAAAAAGGACACTGGATGTCACAGATATTTTTGGGATGCGCACACTTTACACAGGAGATGTGGCGCGGCTAATGTCAATTTCCGCAGCGGACACCGTCTACGGAAAAAGTACACTGGATGTCACAGATAATTTTTGGATGTGCACACTTTACATTAGAGATCTGGCGCAGCTAATGTCACTGTCCGCAGCGGAGTCCGTGTACCGAAAAAGGACAATGGATGTCACAGATATTCTTTGGATGCGCACACTTTACACTGGAGATGTGGGGCGGCTAATGTCACTGTCCGCAGCAGACACCGTCTACGATAAAAGTACACTGGATGTCACAGATATTTTTGGGATGCGCACACTGGAGATGTGGCGCAGCTAATTTCACTGTCGGCAGTGGACATCGTCTACGGAAAAAGTACACTGGATATCACAGATATTTTTTGGATGCGCACACTTTACACAGGAAAAGTGGCGCAGCTAATGTCACTGTCCGCAGCAGTCAGCGTCTACGGAAAAAGCACACTGTATGTCACAGATATTTTTTGGATGCGCACACTTTACACAGGAGATGTGGAGCGGCTAATGTCACTGTACGCAGCGGACACCGTCTACATAAAAAGTACACTTGATGTCACAGATAATTTTTGGAAGCTCACACTTTACATTGGAGATCTGGCGAAGCTAATATCATTGTCCGCAGCGGACACCGTGTACCCAAAAAGGACACTGGATGTCACAGATATTTTTGGGATGCGCACACTTTACACAGGAGATGTGGAGCGGCTAATGTCAATTTCCGCAGCGGACACCGTCTACGGAAAAAGTACACTGAATGTCACAGATATTTTTTGGATGCGCACACGTTACACTGGAGATGTGGCACAGGTAATGTCACTGTCCACAGCGGGAAACAGTCTATGGAAAAAGTACACTCACTGGTTGTCACAGATATTTTTTGGATGCGCACACTTTACACGAGATGTGGCGCGGCCAATGTCACTGTCCGCAGAGGACACCGTCTACGGAAAATGTACACTGGATGTCACAGATAATTTTTGGATGCGCACACTTTACACTGGAGATGTGGCGCAGCTAATGTCACTGTCCGCAGCAGACACTGTCTACGGAAAAAGTACACTGGATGTCAAAGATATTTTTTTAATGCGCACACTTTACACAGGAGATGTGGCGCAGCTAATTTCGCTGTCTGCAGCAGCCTAACTATTTCACGCTATTTAGTCCTTAAAAGGACTTTTGGGTCTGTAAAGGTTTAGCTATTTAGAGCAGTTTGCACTAAAAATAGATATTGCTGCTGCCATGCACAACATTAGTCCTTAAAAGAACTTTTGGGTCTGTTAAGTTTTAGCAATTTAGCGCAGGTTGCGCTAAACATATATATTACTGCTGCTAAACACAACAATAGTGCTTAACCCCTTAAGGACTCAGCCCTATTTCACCTTAAGGACTTGGCCATTTTTTGCAAATCTGACCAGTGTCAATTTAAGTGCTCATAACTTTAAAACGCTTTGACTTACCCAGGCCGTTCTGAGATTTTTTTTCGTCACATATTGTACTTCATGACACTGCTAAAATTGGGTCAAAAAAGTGAATTTTTTTGCATAAAAAAATACAATTTTTACCAAAAATTTAGAAAAATTAGCAAATTTCAAAGTTTCAGTTTCTATACTTCTGTAATACATAGTAATACCCCCAAAACTTGTGATGATTTTACATTCCCCATATGACTACTTCATGTTTGTAGCATTTTGGGAATGATATTTTATTTTTTGGGGATTTTACAAGGCTTAGAAGTTTAGAAGCAAATTTTAAAATTTTTCAGAAATCTTCAAAATCCCACTTTTTATGGACCAGTTCAGGTTTGAAGTCATATTGTGGGGCTTAGATAATAGCAACCTCCCAAAAAAGACCCCATTCTAGAAACTACACCCCTCAAGGTATTCAAAACGGTTTTTTCAAACTTTATTAACCCTTTAGGTGTTCCACAAGAGTTAATGGCAGATGGAGAAACAATTTCGAAATTTCTATTTTTTGGAAAATTTTCCAATATAATCTATTTTTTCCAGGAGTAAAACAAGGGTTAACTGCCAAACAAAACTCAAAATGGGTTGCCCTGATTCTGTAGTTTCCAGAAACACCCCATATGTGGTTGTAAACTACTGTTTGGCCGAACAGGAGCACATAGAAGGAGGGGAACACCATATGGGTTTTGGAAGGCAGATTTTGCAGGACTGGTTTTGTTTATACCATGTCCCATTTCAAGCCCCCTGTTGCACCCCTAGAATAGAAATTTCAAAAAAGTGACTCCATCTAAGAAAGTACACCCCTCAAGGTATTCAAAACTGGGTTTACAAACTTTGTTAACCCTTTAGGTGTTCCACAAGAGTTAATGGCAGATGGAGAAACAATTTTAAAATTTCTATTTTTTGGAAAATTTTCCAATATAATCAATTTTTTCCAGGAGTAAAACAAGGGTTAACTGACAAACAAAACTCAAAATGGGTTGCCCTGATTCTGTAGTTTGCAGAAACACCCCATATGTGGTTGTAAACTACTGTTTGGCCGAACATGAGCACATAGAAGGAGGGGAACACCATATGGGTTTTGGAAGGCAGATTTTGCAGGACTGGTTTTGTTTATACCATGTCCCATTTCAAGCCCCCTGTTGCACCCCTAGAATAGAAATTTCAAAAAAGTGACTCCATCTAAGAAAGTACACCCCTCAAGGTATTCAAAACTGGGTTTACAAACTTTGTTAACCCTTTAGGTGTTCCACAAGAGTTAATGGCAGATGGAGAAACAATTTTGAAATTTCTATTTTTTGGAAAATTTTCCGATTTAACCCTTACTTTATTACTGAAAAAAATGGGTTAACAGCCAAACAAAACTCAAAATGAGTTGCCCTGATTCTGTAGTTTGCAGAAACACCCCATATGTGGTCGTAAACTACTGTTTGGCCGAACGGCAGGACATAGAAGAAGGGGAACGTCATATGGTTTTTGGAAGGCAGATTTTGCTGGACTGGTTTATTTACACCATGTACCCTTTCAAGCCCCCTGATGCACCCCTAGAGTAGAAACTCCATAAAAGTGACCCCATCTAGGAAACTACGGGATAAGGGGGTTGTTGTTTTGGGACTATTTTTTATTTTACTCTTTTTTGAGGCAATGTAACAAAAAAAATTCTAAAATTGTTTCTACATTCGCTATTTAGTTTTGTGGAACACCTAAAGGGTTAACATAGTTTGTAAAGTAACTTTTGAATACCTTGAGGGGTGTAGTTTCTTAGATGGGGTCACTTTTTTGGAGTTTCTAGTCTAGGATACATCAGGGGGGGCTTCTAATGGGACATGGTGTCAAAAAAAAAAACTGTCCATCAAAATCTGCCTTCCAGAAACCGTATGGAGTTCTCTTCGTTCTATGCCCTGCCGTGCGGCTATATAGCCATTTACGACCACATATGGGGTGTTTCTGCAAACTACAGAATCTGGGCAATAAATATTGAGTTTTGTTTGGCTGTTAACCCTTGCTTTATTACCGGCAAAAAGGATTCAAATGGAAATTTTGCCCAAAAATTGTTGTTTTGGCACCGTTTTTTTTAAATATTTTTAACACCGTTCATCCGAGGCGTTTGGTCAAAAGTTATTTTCATAGCGACGACTTTTTCGCACGCGACGATGCCCAATATGTATGGCTCTCAGACTTTGGAGACACTAAGCAGGCATCCTAAAACTGCGGCCCACCAGATGTTGTAAAACTACAATTCCCACCATGCCCTGCTGATGGCTGTAGGTTTTTCTGGGCATGCTGGGAGTTATAGTTTTACAACATCTGGAGGGCCGCAGTTTGAGGATGCCTGCACTAAAACTAATATTTTTTGGGAAAAAAAAAATGTTTTCGTGTCTCCAAAGGCTGAGAGCCATAGTGGGGGTGGGGGGGCTGGTGGTGGTGGGGGGCTGGTAGGGGGGGGCAAGTGGCAGGGGGGAGGCTGGGGTCTGATAGATGGATCAAAAAAGTTAGGAATAAAAGTTTTTTTTTTTTCTAACTAACTTTTCCCTTCTTTCCCTGCCTAACGGTGCCTCTCCCTCACTGACCCTAACCTACCTGGGTGGCGATGGGTGCAGGAGGGTGATGGATGGCGATTAGGGGGACACAGGAGCTGGTGCTGGACGATGCTGCCGGGTGCTCGTGCAGAACAGGAAGAGGAGGGGAGAGAGGAGCGCAGGAAGTTTGAATTTCGCGCCTATCTCCCCTGCACCAATCAGCACCCTGGACAGCAGTGTTCAGCACCAGGGCCAGCACCGCCTCCTCAAATCCTCGGACTGCGATTGGTAGTGTATAATTACGCCACCGATCGCAGTCTTTTTCCGGTTCATCGGGTCACAGGACACCCGAATGGACCGGAAACGCAGAAAACCGCAGGTCTGAATTGACCTGCGGTTTTCTGCGATCGCCGATACGGGGGGGGTCAAATGACCCCCCCCTGCGTTGTTACGGGATGCCGGCTGAATGATTTCAGCCGGCATCCCGTTCCGATTAACCCCCGCGGCGCTGGAATACCGATTTAAAGTTAGGACGTACTGGTACGCCCTGAGTCCTTAATGACTCGGGAAATAGGGCGTACCGATACGCCCTGCGTCCTTAATGGGTTAAAAGGACTTTTGGGTCTCTAAAGGTTTTCTAATAAAATGATTCCTTTATCACTCCCTATACTTTCTGTCCCTTACTCAGCACAGCTCTCCCTGACTAAGGCCTCTTTCACATGACCGTATGGCTTTTTCAGTGTTTTGCGGTCTGTTTTAAAATGGATCCCTTGTTCCGTTTTTTGTTTCCATTGTGTTTTGTTTCCATTCCGTTTTTCCATATGGCATATACAGTATACAGTAATTACATAGAAAAAAATTGGGCTGGGCATAACATTTTCAATAGATGGTTCCGCAAAAACGGAACAGATACGGAAGGCATATGGATGCATTTCCGTATGTATTCCATTTTTTTTTTGGACCTATTGACTTGAATGGAGCCGCGGATTGTGATTTGCAGGCAATAATAGGACATGTTCTATCTTTCAACGGAATAGAAAAACAGAAATACGGAAACGGAATGCATACGGAGTACATTCCATTTTTTTGCAGAACCATTGAAAACGGCCCATAAACGGAAAAAAAACAAATGGTTGTGTGAAAGAGGCCTAAGACTGAGCTGAACAGGCAACCAATCACTGTAATGTAAACATGGCTATGGCATTACAGTGAGGGTAGTACTTACCTACACGTTTGTTGACGTGCGGGGAGGAGACTTGAGCTCAAGCATCTGCTGGTGTTTGGTCGAGCATGCTTGATCAACACTAATTATCACAATTATGTCACTAGTAAATACGATTCACAGTGTGTTTAGGGACACTAAAAATAAAAATAACAAACCAACTTTATTAGAAAACGGCTTATAATATAACTCGGGGAACCACACTTGTATATCTCTCTGGAGAAACAATACCGTAGATTGGAACAGTACAGGGTATTGACAATTACATCTCTTTTCAAACCCTACTATTCCTAAGACCTATCGGTATCATTGGTGAGGATACCTATGGAGGTGTAATATCTAATATGAATAGACCCTATTATTTAACTCGGTGTCCTACAATCACCCCCTTCCTTTGGGATTATTGATTAGTCCACCCTAAGCAGTAATAAATGTGATGATTGCTAAGGTGGAAGTGGTATATCCCCCACCAAAAGAAAAAATAATCAAAACTATTCAGCTGTCTATTGCATGTAAGTCATGTCTGCTAATGCTGGCTAAAGTTAACTCCAGCTCAACGCGTTTCTGGTTAATGTTTAAGCCTCATCAGGAGCCCTTTAACTGGATTGCCTAGCACTAATTCACATATAACAGACAAACAAACAAACACGCCCACGCTGCCTCCACATGTGGCTGCGCATTCGGCACTATTGCGGCCGTGAAGCGGCAACCGAAACTCCACTGATTTATCAGTGTGGCTCCGCCCCTAGATGCTGATCAGGACTCTGCATCTGGAAGTCAGGAGCGCTCAGCCTGAGTCACTTTCCCAGGCTGAAGTCAGCTGTCACTCCACCAGTCTGACCAGACGAGCTGAGAAAATCACCCTATATTGGGGACTCAAACGGCGGATGTCTCCTATTCCGGATATACATACCAGGGATAAGTTCTAAGCGCCAAGATATTAGAGTATGATGAATATTGAAAAATGAATAAAACGGGGGATAGCATATGAATGAGTGTAATAAGTATCATATAAAATGCATTGTTGGGCCCGCATAAAACCATGCGGACATAAGATAGATAGCTGCTAGTACTCCAAAAGTCATCAAATCCCGAGGTGTCGGGGGCCTCTCTGTTCCAAATATTTACATCTCAACAGGGGTATATGTATTCAATAATCACACTGCAGTGTGACTCGCTCACACCACCCTAAGTTGGCATCAAACAAAATGACAGGCCCGGAGTGTACGCACTCTCCTTTGTGCATGATGATATCACTTTCTTCCATGGTAAAACACCATACTGCATTTGTCACGCTCACATCCTGTGCCCCATTAATAGGTACAGGGGCGGACTGACAACTCATGGGCCCCCGGGCAATAGGACATTATGGGGCCCCTGTGTCCCGCCAACCCTCAAGTCACACCCACACACAGCCTCACACACATATTGCGCCGTCCACATCACCTACACATCACCTACACTTGGTATAGAATTTCTCTTTACCTTCCCCCCACCTTCTCCAACCACCCAGCACCCTTACTCCCATAAAACAAGTAATATAAATATAGCTTACAGTGAATTACTGTAAATACTTACAGTTCCGAAGGCTCCAGAAGGCTCAAGATCAGTGCTCTGGGCAGGGGGCAGCTGGGCTCAGGGCCGGAAATGGGCACCGCTCTGCAGTTCAGGAAGGAGACCTATAAGACGCACCTAGGTTTCAGAGGGAGACAATAAGAAAAAAAAATGTTTCATTACACCTCAGGTCAGACCCCCAATCAGACCCCCAATGTTAATCAGACCTCAACTGACAGCCCCAATCAGACCCCATTATCAGCCCTTATGCCTCTCATCAGACTCCATTATGCCTCTCAGCCCCATTATGCCTCTCAGCCAGCCCCCATTATGCTCCTCTCAGACCGCATTATGCCTCTCAGCCACCCCCCATTATGCCTCTCAGTCCCCAGATTATGTGCCCCTCACAGTAGATATGCCCAGATATGTTCCCCCTAACAGTAGTTATACCAGATTATGTGCCTCCTCACAGTAGTTATGCCAGATTATGTGCCCCTCACAGTAGTTATGCCCGGATATGTGCCCCTTCACAGTGGTTATGCCAAATTATGTGCCCCCTCACAGTAGTTATGGAGAGATACAGTATGTGCCCCTCACAGTAGATATGCCCACATACAGTATGTGCCCCCTCACAGTAGTTATTTCAGATTATGTGCCCCCTCACAGTAGTTATGGCAGATTATGTGCCTCTTCACAGTAGTTATGCTAGATTATGTGCTTCTTGCAGTAGATATGCCCAGATATGTGTCCCCTCACAGTGGTTATGTCAGATTATGTGCTCCCTCACAGTGGTTATGGCCAGATATGTGCCCCCTCACAGTAGTTATGCCAGATATGTGCCCCCTCATAGTAGTTATGCCAGATATGTGCCCCCTCAAATTAGTTATGCCCACAGCCGCCTCACAGTAGTTGTTGCCCCCAGTCTGCAGCTTTATAAAAAGCAAAACAAAAAAAACACATACTTATCTTTTTCCTGATGACGCGCTCCCACACTAACATCACACTGCTGGCTGTACAGGAGGCCGATTCCCGGGTCTTTAGCGCTCCTCCCACAGCCAGCAGCACGGTGTGTGGCCAGCAGGGGGAGCGCTCAGAAGAACAGTGAATCAGGAACGGAGAGCGCTTCCTGCTTCGCTATGGAAACTACGGCCCGGCAGTGACAAGAACTGCCGGGTGTGTAAGTGCGCACCGCTCCCCCCCCCCCCCTTGCCTCTGCACAAACCCCCCCCCCCCTTCCTTGCCTCATATTATACATGTTTGAGGAGCGCTCTGACATGGCCCGGCATGGTCTCTGTACTTCATGCCAGGCCCCGTCAGAGCGCTCCATTACATGTGAGTGCAGAAGACTGCCCTGACGGGGCCCCCTAGTGGCCGTGGGCCCTTGGTCCATGCCCAAATGCCTGAATGGTCAGTCCGCCCCTGAACAGGTACGATCAATCACTGCAAACCAGGGTTAAATCGCCCCCTTAGGGCTGGATGTACTGACAGCACATATCACTGTCACTGTTACTGTACTCCACTTGTCACACTCACATCCAGTATCCCATTAGCAGGCACTATTAACCCCTGCAATCCTGGATTAAATCGCCCTCTTAGGGCTGGATGTACTCTGACAGCACAAATCCCTGTCATTATCATACCATTATTAGGAGTTATGGCTAGAGTGACTACGATCCTGGAATAAGATGAGTTATTGTGTACAGGGATTATTACGTCCCTGCCACTGGCATATCCTTTTTGGGTGTTATGGTTGGAGTGACATAAATTCTAATATGAGATGTATTGAAGAGTCACTAACGTCCCTGCTACTGTCACTACCAACTAGGCTGTTTTTGAAGTGCCGAAGATAATCATATCTCTTTCATCGCCCCATCCTCCCGTCAGGGGGAGGTACAGCTGATAAAAACACAAACATGGCCAGTTAAAACCACAATGGATGATAGGTGCAGTAATTCAAAGGAAGCAATTGTAGGAAATGTGATAATTTAACCCGTCTGGTCGTGCCGTCCTGAGGCGGAATGTCCATTGCGCCTCTTTTTGCAACAGGCGCTTCTCCGCCTCTCGGTTCCCTTGAAGCTCATCATAGCTGGGGTATCTTTATGGTATTCTGCCCTGTGGCGTGCAATAGGGGTGTAAGCTTCTTTGCGTATATCACCCAGATGCTCGCCAATACGTCTCCTGAACTCTCGCAGGGTCTTCCCTACATATTGGATCCCATATGAGCACATGGCCAGACATACTAGCCCGGTTGTTCTGCAATTCACAAATGTTCTTATATTGTAGGATCGACCCGTATTTGTGCTCATGAAGATACTGCCCTTTTTGATAGAACTACAGGTGATACAATTGCCGCATCTAAACGTGCCCTTAAGGGGATTCTGTAGCCAGTTAGAACTCTGTCGCATTGACTGGTGAAAGCTGTGTACCAAGCGATCCCTGATATTACTGCCACGCCGGTATGTAATCGCTGGATTCTCACCAACCAGATGTGCCACATCTGGGTCTGCACGTAAGATGCCCCAGAATTGTAACAGTATCTCCCTTACTTCAGTGTGGGAATCATCAAAGTTACTGATAATGTGGATCTGTTCTGATGTCTCACTGAATTGCCACGGGTTAAGTAATGACGTCCTTTCACAGCTGAGGGCATGTTGGTATGCCTGATTAAGGACCCTGCTAGGGTACCCCCGGCGACTGAATCTTTGTTGTAAATCTTCCCCGCCAACCGTCTCAACCGCAAATATTGACCCTTGGGGATCCCACATTTCAAAGCCGCCGGGTGACAACCTAGCAAGCTATTTGTGGCGGTATTTTTCTGGAACAACCACGTGCCCAGGGTACCATCCTCTCTCTTATAGATGGTCAGATCGAGAAATGTAATACTACATGGGCCAGTTTCCCATGTGAAGAATGGGCCCTAATTGCCGTTATTCAGCCTGGTCACAAAAGAAGCAAATGTATCCCTATCACCTTTCCACTGGATGAATACATCGTCAATGTATCTTATCCACATTATTATCGACGATGCCTCCTCCCTAAACTCACCCCCAGTGACAATTTCTCATTCCCATCTGCCCAGATATATATTGGCAAAAGTGCTTCCCATGGCCACACCCTTTATCTGATGGTAGAATTTGTTGTCAAACAGAAATGTGTTGTGTTCCAAAATAAATGTCATTAATTGGAGCACCAATGCATTATGAGTTTGGAGATGAGTACCCCATACACTTAAGACCTTGGTCACTGCCTCACATTCCCTGTCATGGGGGATGGAATTATACAATGCCTATACATCCAGGCTCGCTAGTATCAAATCATCTTCTGTCTGGATGCCATCAATACGTCTGATGACATCCATAGAGTCCCTGACATACGAGGGCAGGGCAGTAACGAAAGGCCTTAAAATCTCATTCACATAGGTGATAATGGGGTGCGTCAGGCAATTCGTGCCTGACACAATTGGTCTCTCCTTAAGTGGATTTAACCCCTTGTGGATTTTTTAGGCCATAAATACAGGCTATTTGTGGATACTTAGGGAGTAAAAATTCAAACTCAGATTTTATCAACTTGGCTTCCAGAGCCCGTGACAGAATTGCCTTCAACTCTTTCCCATATGAGGCCATTGGGTTACGTGGTAGGGTTGTATAGCACTGTTTGTCCCCCAGAATGGTTAAACACATGTAGGTGTATTGTTGATGGTCTAAAACAGGCATGGCCAACCTGAGGCTCTCCAGCTGTTGCAAAACTACAACTCCCAGCATGCTCAGACTGCCTACAGCTATCAGCCTGCAGCAGGGCATGGTGGGAGTTCTAGTTTTACAACAGCTGGAGAGCCTCAGGTTGGCCACGCTTGGTCTAAAATCACAATGTTTCCTCCTTTGTCTGAGGATTTTATTACAATTGAGGAGTCCGACTCTAGAGCTATCAAAGTTTCCATATCCATACGTGTTAAATTAATATGACCAGCTACTATGTCCTTCTAATTGTCTTAATTGGTCTGTGACCACCTTAAGGAAGGTGTCACATGGTATGTGATCTCCAATGGGGGGTTCCTGGAAGATGGGGGTTTCAATTTAGTAAATGGACTCTGTCCTGGGTCCCTAATCCCCTCCTCCCATAGTTCAGCCAGCAGCTGGACATCAGGGAGATCCTCCATCTCAATTCCCATGGATTCACACTGCGGTCTGTCATGTGTGATAAAAAATGTTCTCCACTTTAATTTACGTATAAAAAGTTAACGGCCCCCGCTACAAAGAGAACTTCTCATCTCTCATTCCTCTGGTGGAGAGGACGAGCAAAACGGTGCAATACCAGAAGATCCTTGTTGAAAAATTGCTCCAAAAATTTCCATCTGGCAACGCTCACAGCAGAGTCCGTAGTTACTTGGGCAACCGAGGAGGGAAGACAAGGGGAACACACAGCATTTCCAACAGAGGCAGAGTAACACTCTCCAAAGCCTGGGACACTTTCATGACACCCTCACCCTGATGCTCGGCCTAGTGTCACAAGGAGGGAAACATTTTGGAAGATGGTGAAGGAGTACATAGCAGACTGTGTCAGTGTCCTCAATGATCCCTCAGTCCCATTCAACTATTGGGTGTCCAAGCTGGACACGTGGCACGAACTGGCACTCTACGCCTTGGAGGTGCTGGCCTGCCCTGCCACCAGCGTTTTGTCTGAACGGGTATTTAGTGCTGCTGGTGGCATTATAACAGTTAAGCGTATCCGCCTGTCAACTGGACATAAAGGAACATAAAGGCACTTTACTTTCTTTTTAATATCTTTTTATTGTTTTCAGAAAAGAGGGAGGGGGTTACAATACAGTCCGCAAATCAAGAATGCGATAGCCACGTACAATAATACATGTAGATAGTACAAAGACATTTTGGTGTGCAATCAAAGAAAATATCAAATCCTAGCTATAACAAAGACAGGTAGTGGGGACTTTTACGCCCTCAATAAGTAAGTAACAAGGATGCTTAGTTTGTTGAAGTATATGAGGTAGCAGGAAAACTAAGAGCAAGGAACCAATACCTTTGAAAGTAAGGGTGTACTAACTTAGCATATTGAAAAAAAAAATCACCACTCCCTGGGATCCCTATAGCCATCCACTTCCAAATAATTACCAAATGGTTACTTCATCTCAAGCTATTAATAATCAATTAGGGAGGGATGTCAGTAGGGGCAGCAGGGACGTGCTACAACGTTATTTCTCTTGCTTTACAGTGGCCAAAATCTATTAATAGGGACATCAGAGAACCGAATGACATTAAAAGGAACAAACATAACAGGGGGAGGGGGAAAGGGGAAGGGAGAAGGGAAGGGGGTGATAAGTACCAATTTGAGAACAAGATATGTGAATATCGAATATGGAAAAGGAGGAAATAAGTTAAATCTGTTTCTAGTTCAAGAGAGTTGTCTGCCTATATGATATTAATGTATGTGATGTGATCAAGTGAGCCCAAAACAGTGGAATAAGGATTAAGGTATTGAGGATCTCCAATTGAGCCAAGGGGACCAAATTTTCTCATATTTGTGGTGTGATCTCAATTCCCAATGAGATAATTCTTCTAGTCTAGAGATTAAGGCAACTTTATGAATCCAGAGTGTCTCAGACAGAGGGCCTTGTGCTTTCCAATTTGTAGCTATGATAAGTCTGGCTGCCGCAATAAGGGGTCTTAAAAGACTTTTCTCAGATAGGATCATTGTGTTTGGCATAATGTTTAATAAGGCAATCTTGGGACAACTTATGATCCTCTTTGATTTTTTTTTGTCTAAGATGCAATTGATATGAGCGAAAACCTTATTCCAGAATGATTGTATAATTGGGCAAGACCACCATATATATAAGAAGGTGCCTCTCTCTCTCTTTGAGGCATCTCCAGCACATATCTGAAGTAGTGCTATACATTTGGCTTAATCTAACAGGTGTAAGATACCATCTGGATATCACCTTGTATGTGTTTTCTTGGATATTAGTGCATCTCGAGGATAGTTTGGGTGACAGTAATATTTCTTTGGTGTCTTCATTTGTAAATGTGGTATTTAAATCTCTTTCCCATTCTTTCAAAAAGTAGAGGGATTTTGGTGTATCGCTTTGGAGTAAATTCTTGCTTATCGTGTGTATGAGTTTTTTTGGAGTCTGTGTTTGAGATATTAATTTTTCAAACCAAGAGGATTCTCTAGTCTGATGATCTTGTGATAAAGCTATATTTAGGGACTTCGATATGATGTTGTGCTGAAGGTAACTCAGTTTAGGTGTGTCAAAACTTTCCCTCATAGCTTGCAAGTTTAATATTGCTCCATCTGAGTCTAGGAGGTCAGAAGGTGCTATGTTGCTGCTGCGTATTTGTGCTGGTAGAGTTGTATAACCTTCTCCAGTTGTAATGAGGAAGTCATTGAGTTTACTTAAGTGAGAGGGGAATTTTGACCATATATCTCTTATATGTTTTGTTTTCCATATTGATAATGTGGCTTGAACTAGGATAGTATCCTTATTTATAAGTGGAGTATTGTGTGGGTCTGTGAATACTAGCCCTTTTAAAGGGGATTTTGTTAGTTCTTTTTCCAGTGAAATCCAGGTTTTATGTTTAGGGTGTCTCGCCCAATCTATAATTCTGCTTAGGTGAACAGCATTAATATATTTGTCTAAATAAGGAATGCCAATCCCTCCTTTGGTTATGGGTAATTGTAGAATATCGTGCGAAATCCTCGGTTTTATATTACCCCATATGTAGTTTGAGCAAATTTTCTTGAAAGAAGTCAAGAAGTGCTTTGGGAGTTTGATTGGGAGCACCTGTATGAGATATGTAAGTTTGGGCATAATTAAGGTATTGAACATATTTTTCCGTCCTAGCCAGGATATAAATGTAGGTTTCCAGGAACTCAATATATTTGGTATGGAATTAATAAGTGGGGTGAAGTTTAAGGT